>NC_079163.1:104390061-104699561 GCF_947563725.1 Argiope bruennichi | reverse complement strand
AGCGTTAGACATCTCTAGAGCAACTTATGGTGTACATTCTGAATTTCAAAATCTTGAAATGTTGTCTTGCTAAACACAAATAGAGTAAGGCGTCTCAATAAAATTATTTCTGTCTTGGTACCTTTAAACCTAACTATGTGTGACAAGATATAAGATGCAGAATATACTTATTTCGTGCCTTTCAGTGATACTGAAATGCAATGAAGACGAAGCAACTTTCGGGACTATTCAGTAAACTATTTTGAAATTAATCTCTGAGTCCAAACAGAGTGGTTTGGGTTTGATTATTCATGTAATATTTTAGATTATGCAGTCATTATAATCTAAAGACCTTTATACTCTAAAATAATTCTTCTTCTTTATAATCTTGCACAGACTTATAGCAGGACATAATTTTTATTCTCTTAATTTGCAATCCCTTCTTGGATGGAGAAAAAAAATTTAGACAACATTTCCAGCAAAAAGAAAATGCTTCTGCTGCTAAAAAACAATTATTGTTAAGTGCTTCCCAAAGTATTATCAAAAACCAGTATAAAATCATAATACAGTTCTTTTTTCCTTTTCCCTCATTTACCTTCATAGACAGGCACTCGTGCACTGGCACTGCGAAAAGGCAACATTCTAGCATCAAGAGCCAGTATACCCAAACCAGTATAAAATCGGAATACAGTTCTTTCTTCCTGTCTTCTATCTTCATAGACAGACGCTCGTGTATTTACACTTCTAAACGACAACAACCTAACATTTTGCAAATTTCTCTACATCAAGTCAAAAATCTTATTATTATTTTTACTTATCTAATAATCAAATCATTGAAAGTTAAATCCAAAAGACAATATTTAAGATGCCGAAATGCACGAAAGTTCAGTGAGAAGTAAGTTACAACACCCAAATGGCAACAAAACACGAGTCGCCATTGGTAGCCCGATCTAACTGAGTGAATGCTTGTCATCACACTTCGTCAATAACTAAATTTTAGGGGGAGGGGGGATTGAATTCGATAATGAAGTTGGATTCATTTACTCTTATATGTGTACAGAAAAATAAAGTGGAAGATATTTGAGCCTAGGAGTCTCTACCTGAAACTACTCTTTTTTTTTTTTTATTTCATTAGTTCATTTATTAGCTATTTTGCATTGCTAGTTTGAACATTCAGAATGCGATATATTTTAGGATGATCTTTATTATGCTTTTATTGTAAAAACGTCCTGTCTGTGCCAGGATAGCACTCTTATAATATTGGAGGCATGAAAAGTTGAATACATTGTCATCTTAATATTTGCAACATTACTCATAAATGTATTCACTCAGAAGTAAACAATCAGTATGGATCCTAAGTATGCAATATTTTGACTTATGTAAACTTAGCTTTGGCCATCTAACCCAAATATCGGGGATTTCCCTGGTGTAATGAGGAATAACGGATAAATAACCCATGTTTTTAAAATTGATTTAATATTAATCTAAATTTAAAGCATTAAGATATACTACTGGAATAAATGATGAGTGAATCAATCAAGTAAGAAGTTGATAATTTTGAGAAATAATTAAATTTGTATCAAAATTAGAAAAAATGATTTTTTCAAGTTTCAGCAGGAAAAGGATGCTGCTAATGTATATTTTTTTAAGTTTCGATAAAAGTCTTGCCAAAAAAAAGTTTATATTTTTAATAATAAAATATTTCATTGTGCATATTTGAACCATTTTAGATATTTATTAATTCAAAAGTCCAAATAGACTAAGAAATACATAACTTTAGTAAATACAGTACTCAAAATTTCTTCAGTTTGATTAATATTCTCTCTTAGTTTCGAACTTAAGAATATCCATTGAAATTATAAATTTTTTCTAGTTAAAAATCTTGTCAATCACAAAATGATTTTAAACTTTTTTTAATTACTTAAGTTACCAGCCTGAAAAGAAGTGCTATGAAAAATTAATGTAATTTTTCTAATCCCGAAGTCAAATAACGACTTTTTAGTACCAAATGATAATAGATGGCAGCACGATCTCTTGCAAACCAGTATAAGGCTTATGAAGCCAAGAAAGTTATTTCGGAAAAAATGCTTTTCTCATAATTTTTCTCGGTTGAATTTTTGCTACAGAAGTAGAGAATGCAGAAGGAATTTCGATGCTTAAAAATAAAATTTTAATGTGAAGACAGTTTGGCAAAATGTTTGGACTATTTTTAAGGTGATGAATAGATTTGAGAAAGGATATTTATTTATAAACTTATTTAATTTCAAATAAATATTCAAGACGCAAGGACTCAACCGGGCACAATGATTCAATAGTTTTATTATATTAAAAGAAATACATTTTCTTTCTTTCCTAATTGGTACTCTCGCATAGTTCTATGTATATAATATAAGTTTTTCCCATATTCCCTGGATCTTTTCCCCATATACCAAAAGAGAGATTTTCAAAAAAGGATAGCTTAGACGTATTAAAACTTATAAATCGATGCCAGCTGTAATCAAAGAGTTGAAGGCTGAAATTGAGACATAAAGCAGACAAACACCAACTTCTATACTTAGCGATGATTATAATCCCTTTGGTTGACATTGACAACACTTTCAGGACAATAACAACCCCAATAGGAGCACGTCTAATAATTTGTACGATAATACATTCTAATTAATAAGTATGAGAATGAAATTTTTTATTTATGCTTTTATATGTTTCATATATGTGTAGTATGTTCATTATATACTTTTATATATAATGAATTTTTTATATATTATTTATTTTTATATATATATTATATATTATTATATATTTTGGTATATTTTTATTTATATTACATTTTAAGGCACAGATTTTGCCATTATTCAAATTATGCCTGAAGTTTCAGCACAATTCTGATATATGTATATATATATATATATATATATATATATATATATATATATATATATATATATATATATATATATATATATATATTGAAAAGGTATATATTTTGTTATTAAGGTCCGTTGATTCATAAAATGTGGTTTAGTCGAAGGAAAACTTCTATGCCCCAGAGGTTTTACTCACGGAAACAAAAGAAGTGTTGATTTTCGCAGTATTATTTGAACCAGCTGCCGAAAAGTGATATTTCCCTCAATGACCATGCTTCGTTTTATATTATTACTTCAGATTATTCATTCTAGCATTAAATTGTTTTAAAAATGGATAATGTCAAATTAATTTTGCAGCTTCGTATGTAATTTGCATGAAGAAAAAGCTTGTGACTTTATAGAATAGTACAAGGCAACCTGTAATGTCATATTAGATGACTTCATATTAAATGACATAAGCAACTACATTTGCCATATTGCTATCAGTACTTGGTAAAAATTTACATTGTAAAACTAGTTGGTATGAAATGTACAAAATCAAATCGAAACATTCAGTAAATTTAAATTTCATCAGTTTCTCCTTCGAGGTTATACAGGACATTGCATATTATAACAGTATGCAGAGGGAGTCAAAATTCAGCGCACAAAATGTTAGGAGGTACAAAAGCACTGAAAAGAGGAATGAAATAGGAATCTTTGATAGTGAACGCAACCAATGAGAATTAGTGTACACAAGAAGATGCAATCAGTGGGAGTGTTCTCCCCCAAATCTTCTCGCATACGCTCTAATGGGCGTGTCTTGCCAGAGAACGCCTTACATGGCATTAGAGTACAATAGTTACGAATTATGAACTTCTGGCGTGAATTTAGCATTTTTACTGAATCCATCGTTTCATCTTTGGCGAATTATTTGGCGATTTACTCCTGGCATTCTGTTAATAGTATCCGAAAATCGAAATTGTGTTTTAAATACGTTTTTCCAAATCGATTGTAACAAAAATTTGACATAAAACTGCATTTGTAATTACAAATTTCCGTAACACATTTGATATATTTAAGTCCTTGTGTTCTTGAATTATTGCGTTTGCATATTTCTAAAAGCACAGACCAACATATAGTCAACCCATAGTTGGATTTAGCTCAATATTTGATAGATGTATGCACTATAAATATTAAATTTGTGTACCGAATTTTATCTATCTAGCTCTCTTCGTTTTGTGATAATCGTGCTAAGGGATATTCGAACAGCCAGACAGATAGACTACCTCTAAACAGATTTTATACAAAATTTGATAGAAATTTGTAAATTTGGTGTTAAGATCGCATACCAAATTTCAACCTTCTAACTCAAGTCGTTTTTGAGTTATCTTTTTTAAAAACAGACAGACAAACGGACATTTTCCAAAAAGATGTTTTTTGAATTCATGGAGATCTAAAACGTGGAGATTCCTGAAAGTCACGAGTTCGAATTTTTTGACGATTACTAAACTTTCTTTATACTACGTATACAAGAAAGAAATAATGACAAGCCAATAATGGGGTGAACTTTTTTGTTTGACGAAATTTCACACTTGAATAATGCGTATACACAGCAAGTTTCATAACAAATGTTCAAAATTTGGCAGTTTATACTCTTTTGAGAGCAACGGCATATGGATTGGTGAATTCTTTCGAAAATATCCGGCATTTCGCAAATATTTATACCGGATATAAAGACTGATGAGAAAAAGTAGGCATAGCATGTCCATCCTCCCAGATTTTATAAATTTCAATACTTTTTCTGATCCATCCTATATATTTCGGGATCCAGAATGTAAATAACAAGACAGAAGTAATCAAGATTCTCTATAGTTTTTATTACATTATAATCCCTTTTTCGTAAATAAAAATTTTATAACTTCAAGACAAGATTGAACACATCTATGTAGTTAAGAATCCCCTACTAGATTGAAAGTTTCTGTGGATAAGTTCTAAAGCCTTGTGTAGTTTTACTTGAAAGCTGCTTCGAATACTATGGAGCCATAAAATCTGGTCAGCCATAAGATATTGCCTTAGAGCATGGAGTTTCCTGCATTTTTCAAACTTCGACGAATTTCTGTGCAGAAAAAAAAACGAATAAACTAATATCCACATTCTTTGGTGTAATAAATACTGTGTGAAATATTAAAAGAAATACTGTCGATATTAAAATCATGGTTATTAATTAAACTAATTAGTGTTAAATTTCCTATAAATGAAAACTTATGCATTATGAAACTTTTATTGTGCCTGTGCCTTGAAATAATAAATAGATAGGCACGTGGACTTGAACAAAAATATCACACTCTGTAACCATCAATATTTTCGGGAAAAATGGTTTCACAGTATTAGTACTACATAGGCATCACATTAGTTAAATTTATTCGTTCATAATCAATGATGTATTTTATTTATTTATTATTATTTTACCAGAGATAATTTACCAAATACAGATATCTAGAATGCAGAGAGAGTATTAGAGTAAGAATCACATAGTTTAAATTCACTATTTCATAAGGAACAATTCATCTGAAATGGTATGGGGAAAAGACTAAAAATCATATTGAAAACACTGAAATTTCTGGAAGAGCGCAATATAGCGAACAGAAAAGATTTCGATATATTTCAGTGCGTCTCAAAATTATATGGGAAAGCGAATTTTTGAAACATTAGTTTAAAAAAATGACAGAATAATCACGAAAAAATAATTAGTTTATAAAATCATAATATAAATTTATTACAATACATAAATATCATACTATAAGTATGATATAATAGCAGATTTTTAGTATAAAAAATCACAAAATAAGCTGGGTATCAAAATAAACTTTGATACGATGATTATAAAAGACAGATATAATCATCTGTCTTTTATAAACACCGAATCAAAAAAATTCATATTCCATTCTGTACATGTCATGTAACCACTTCTAAATATAAAATGTCACTCGTTCTTCAGTTTTCGAGTAGTTGAAAAATGCCTCGCAACGTTCAATTGTCTGAAGCTGATATAGCAAGAATTTGGTGTTTAAGGACTCAACATTTTAAAGCTTTTGATATTGCTAAACAAATGAAGTGTAACGGATCTAGAAATTATGAAATTCTATCGAAAGGTGAGACCACGATTATGAAAAAGACTTCTGGTCGACCAAGTAGCACATTTCAGCGACAAAATATAGAGATTTTGAGAGCAGAATCCACCAAAAAGAACTCTGTTCATAACATGGCAAGTATTTTCGCGTTTCCAGTTTCGATATCTACTGTTCATCGTCGCATACAGGCAATCTAATTTCATAAATATTGCAAAATGTGTCGATTTTCCTCATTGAAACGCACGTGTTCATTGGGCTAAAAAACACATGCATTGGACGAATGAATGATTAAATATTTTCCTCAAAATATTCCAATTTAATGACCCTGGTGGCTGAGCATGCTACTGACAAATATTTTTGTTCCTATCATTAAAAAAATTCTTTCAGTGTTAAACTGTTCCAATCCATAAACGAAATAAAGACGCACCTCGAAAAATATTTTGCAAGTTATTCCTAAAAAGTTTGGAAAGAGTGAATAATAAGGCCTCCTGAGAGGTAGAAGAAGGTTATGAGCAGAATAATTCATATATAACGCAATAAATCAACCTTAAACAACAAATATTGCGTATTCATTTCGTATCGAAAAAGAAAATAAACTTATGGGACATTACACTATAGAATAACGAACAGAATTTAAAGCACAGAGTGTAAAACAACAGAAATCATATGCTTTGCTAATATTATAGAATTTTGAACAACATTGATTGATTTTCTTTTCGCTTCTAGTGTATTTATCTATTCAGTTTCATTTTCTTCTTAATTTCATGAATAATATGGTGCATGTTTGTTTCATCTAAAATAAAAAAGAGTCTGTAATAGTATATTTGAAACGAGTACAGACGAAAAAGCTAATTTGAGCTTTTAAACGGGAATTCTTTGAAGAAAAAGGCGCTTTAAGAAGATTAACTAAAGACTAAATGAGAGTATGAATTCTTTCACCGTTCACTAGTTTAATGTTCGAATTCTTGGAATTCTTTATTCAAATACGCGTTGTTTTGAAATCAATTAATTTGGGAATCCTCGAAATCCGTCAGATTCTTTAGAAGACAGGCAATTCGATACTTTTACAAAAGAAAGAGAAGCAATTTGACCGTGTATTTCTTTTTATTTTTACATTCTTATACTCGACGAAATATCTTCTCAGTCATTAAGACTTCTTATTCTGAATATTAATTAGATTCATGTTAATGAATAAATGCAAGAGTAAAGGGAAATCTTAAGAGGAAGAGATTTAAAATGGTTTTTCTCAGATTTCCAAATTTCTTGAATTCCACAAATATAAATTTTCCTATATACTCTCCATCTCACGTATTTTCTTTTTTTATCAATATTTAAAGAATTCAGCTTTGTACTCTTGTGTATCGATTTAGCGAAGCCCTAAGATAGTCTTGTTATAAATGTCAAAGGATTCACGCCAGTTTAATTTGGAGGTTCGTTGTGCATTATGCAAAAATGAAAAAGACATGGCATCGCAACGTCTTTGAAGTGTCAACATTAAGTTTTTACATGTTGGATGACATATTGAGTATCAATACCAAGTCAATGTCATATCACGGAAATTGATCGATTAAACCTGTGAAGTCACCAAACTACTGTTTATATTATCTATTACGAAACTATTATTTGTCAATCTTTTAATCCTTTCATGCCTAAAATGTCTCCTTCTTGTAACTTTCTAATAACATGGAATCAGACATATTCAGGGATGGGGTCAGTGGGGGGGGGATACCTGCCCTCCCATAGGGGAAAAATATTTTGTGGAAGAAATTTTCTCTGAGGAATGGTTGGTATTTTTTCGCTATTGGCGCCTTTTCTTTATTTCACATGAGGCGTAATGAGATTTTCTGTTCACGGATGTATAGCTACATTGCAAGGCTGTTAAGCAAAATGTAACATCTCCCAATATTTCTGAAGATATTGTTGCTATATTCTATCAAATAATAGTATTTAAAAAATAACTAGGATGATACTTGTCGTGATTTTTCAAGGGAGCAAAAGGCAACTAAACCGAAAACATTATTACAACTGCAATAATACATTTCTCAACTTTCTAGTTCTTACAAAAAGAATGGACTGTTAAAGAACGCATGCGCTGTACTAGTGTCAATATGTGCATATCAGAGAAGCTTCTGTGCATTACGAATTGTTAAAAATTACATGCACTATGCCATAATTCAGAATAGGATTCAAGTAACAGGTTAAGAAAATTAAAATTGCCTCATACATTGGAAAAGTTTGATAAAATGTATCCAAAAAGCCGAATTGAGCTGTCTAATGTCATTAGAAACAATTATCACTATGAATTGATTCATCATATTTTCTAATAAAAGATATCAAGTTTGCCCATTTGAAATTATGTCTTCTTTGTAATATCATATTTATTTTTAAAACTCAAAAGTCTTGTTTTATCTCTTTTATAATGCAAAATGTGCCGTTGGATATCTGGGATCGGTCGCAAAACTGCACTGTCTATTTGCATATATTTAAATTAAATGCTTTTATTACATTTAAATGTATCTTATATGCTCCAATGTTTTAAAATAAAGAACGCCTGTGTTCAATGAAATAAGAAAAATATTAAAATTCGATCCATGATGTTCAATGAAATGATAAAATATTAAAATGTCTGTGCTTTGTTTGAGTCTCGATTAAATTCACCGTAGCTTTAATTAGGAAAGCATAATTACATGATTTTGAGGATAACTTTGCCAGCGATGAATGTTATTATTTCCTTTGAAATGTATTAAAACGGAAATAATTAGCTATATAGGCAAAAAAAATATTTACAAATTTGGACAATATTTTTGTATTCCGCTCACTCAACAAGCTGTTCAACTAGAAGATAAATAAGGATCTAACGAAAATTTGAGAGGGCCATCATTACATTCCTCACTCTGTACAGCAGGTCGTGCCCCATCCGTCGAGTAGATCGTGATTCCTTGTCGGGCGGGTTCTAACGCCTCTCCAGACATGACAGAGTTAGATTAATTACATTTTAGCATTCTGAGAGTAAATTGTGATAAATTGTTATTCCGCCTGTTTTAAGAAAACAATGTTTTCAAATAATTGAATTTATTCTGAAAAATTAAAATACAGTGATATCTACAAAAGGGACTATTTTATACATTTTTTTATATCTTTATAACTTGGGTTTATTTACAATGTTGAGTATTTATTTTTTATACTTGATTTGATTGTAATACAGTTTGATGTCACTTGAAAGAATTAAAATTTAAAATGTAATATCAACATTTTCAATACTTATTAATGGAAACGTTTATAAAATGTTAACTAACGTCTTCGAATATGAATTCTTGAACTGAGTGTCACGCTCACGCTCACAGCTGGGACAAGAAAAATTACAAATAATTTTCTGCTTTTTGTTTTAAGATTTTTCAATATTCGATAAGAAAAATATAGTTTATGTGAAAGCTATTAACTTCACATAAGCTACTAATTGTGATTGATTGTCTAACTGTTTGAATTGCGTTTATCATTCACTAGTGTTTCATTTTATTATTATTTTTAAATTTTGATGTCATAAAAATTTTTTAACTCCCCAAATTAAAACTATTATTGCTTTTAATGTTCAACCCATTTAACCCATTGACCAAAATTCCGTGTACACATGTCGAAGGATATTGGAATTTAATGTTTAAAGGATTTCAGCATATAAATATTTAAGGCATAAAATTCGTAAAAAATCGTGTTTTATCTCAATCGAATATTGCTTTACTCATTACGAGATTTTATCTGATTATATTAAAGTTCAAACGTGGGTTATTTTGGTTCAAAACCAATAACTGCGAATCGCAGTTAAATGACGAGGCTAATATCTGAGCCGGTACATAATTGTGTAAACTACTGTGCAATACACGTAGAAAGACGCTTTGACCCTTGGTGTAGAATTAACGTACACTAGGCCCATATACTTAACAAATCTTTGATAGAATTGTTTTCCGAACCTAGGTCGTTCTACTTGAAGCCGAAAAATTAACATCAGGTACTTGCGTTTCCCTTGAATTCAAGTAAATACATTTTCTTTAGAATTGTGGAGCCTTAATTTCAGCTTTCAACCCACTAGAGACGAAATTATGAAGACTCCCTCTAAAATGGTCCTTAATTGGTCCTGTTTCGTGTAGTCATTCAATAAATTGAGGCTAAAGGAAAATCCAGTCATAAGATGATTAACACAACCAAAATTGAATTATCTTCATTTGTTTAATAGGCCGGGATGGTAAAGTTGAGGTTTCAGTTGCAGTGTTGGGTGTGACAATTTCAAGACCCTTCTGATATGCAGGCGACCACCCGCCACCACTGAAAGAAGCAGTATCGACAAGGACAGCTCGAGTCCCTATTCCACCGAACTTCTTTCATAAATGTAGACCTAATTCGCCATTGTGAATCACTGGATGGCACATTGGTAAGGAACAAAAATATGGTTAGCAAGATGCCGTTTCAGATGTTTGTTTGAGCATTTGGTCATTGTCCAAATTTAATAGTTCTGTCATTATAAAGTCTACGTGTAGCTTTAAATTGGGATGATTATCCAATGTATCAATGAATAAGAGAACACAAATATTAAACACTTTCCCATTTTAATCTAATATCTAATGATTCTTAAAGTATTATACAATTTCATTTAACAGTAAATTGAGAGAAATGATAAAACAAATAAGTATTTTAAGTTTATTAAAAATATCAGAGAACAAAGAGCGTAAATTGCCATAAAAATTTTGATTTCTTCTTTAACAATGCGAAAATTTGTTAAACTTTAAAATTTGGTGCTTTTCTCGAATGTTAAACATCAATTAATATTATCAATCTGCTCATAATTTACACTCCTCTTAAAGTGGATTTTGCTGATTGAATTACGTAGAGTATAAAAAAATTTATTGCATTTAGGGAAACTGATTTGCAACACATTGTTAATTTTAGTGGAATACGTATTCCATGACTCAATAAGTCTGAAATAAAGAAGCAGATGCTACATCTCTATGTTCTGCACTACAGTTGTAAATTCAAAAATTCCAAGCGAAAAATTTATTTTGGTCGATAATTAAAAATTCTTAAATATACAAGGCGTCGCAAAAAAGAAAAAAAAAAGGTACCACACTAAATTAGCTAGCAAAGTCGAAAAAAAAATATTATTTAAAATAATACACTTAAAAAATATATAAATAGTTGGTTTTTAGTCATATAATAGAAAAGGTGATACAAATTACAATAGATTCCACCATTCTTTGTTTCTTAGTAAATAACATCTTTTCTACTGAATTTCTCTCAGCTGAAAGATTAAACCCTTTGCTCAAATCAGGTTCTGAACGGATCGAGAATAATATTTTAAGTATTAAAATGAGATTTTTTTTTTGCCTTGAAATAATGGATCCCACCGCACCCAAGACAGAGATTTGCTATCAAATAATGTTTATTTATGAGAACGCAAATGCGCGTTCTACCATCGTAAATAACTGGAGTTATTTTTTGTCGTCATTGTTTTCGTATGAAATATGATTTATTATCACCACCCAAAGCATGTTTAACGACATGTCGCTTGGAGACGGACTTTCAAGTAATTAATTACAGGAATTCTCCCAAATATAAAATAAAAGAAAGCAATAATGAATATTAATGAAGTTGCTAACTTTTTTGACAACTCATTACAAGAGTCTTCATTAATTTAAAATCAACGTTTTATGAAAGCAAAACAATCCTAATTTGAATTTTGGAATTTTTCGCGAAATGAAGCGTTACATGGCTTGAATCATTTCGAGCCCAATAAATATAGGTTTTAAATATTATGTAAGATAACTTTTTGTTTGAGGGTATAATAAATGATGAAAATGCGAAAAAATCAAACAAAAATTCTGATTATCAATTATTGCATCTTTTAATCTTTCCATTATCAATTTTCATTTTTTAACCTGAAAACACTGTATGTTATTTGGAATATTTTAGGATACTTAAGAGCATTCCAAGGAGTTACAAATGAAGTCATGTTAAAAAGTGTGAAGAATATTCTGTTGAATTTTTAAGTCAAACTATCCGTGTTCTGCTGTATCAGAACCATATTTATTTATTTATATGTAGCAAGTACACGAAGCTTAGTTATTATTCATTAGTGCTTTATCATTTGTCTATGTTTATTTTTTTGTAAATTGTCTATCTTTGATTACAAAACAAAAATCTTTTCATACGTAGTACATCCTTGTACTGATGGAGTTTTTGTAAATAAATTATTTTAAAAATACTTTTTAATTTAAAAATCCTTTTTTATTTGTTTACATTTTTGGCAAACAGAACAGTAATCAATATTATTCAAAAGTTTTCAAAATATACAGGTGCGTCAAATGACTGATTATAAGACTGAAATTCTCTATATTTATATTTGTATAGCTAGAAATCTGAAAAATATATTATTCTTCATTTCACTCATTGTAATCATATTCATTTATTCATAACGTTGAGGGTATTCAGAACTAATTACTACTTAAATTATGTTTTAAACAAATAAATTGAAATAAAATTTTAAATTTTGGAGCTTGAATTTCATTTAACATCTCTTACTCTTTTAAATTACTGATATTTTAGGTAAATAATTTATTTATGAGAAACACTTTTTTTTTTTACTTTGAAGTAACTGCGTTAGCTAATTGAAATGATATGTCGAATTTTTTATAGAATTTCCAAGTATATTTGTGCTTTAATCAGAGTATATGAATACAAAACATAAACTAAATTTGTATCAAATTAAAGAAAAAATATATATACATATATATATATAGGTTTGTTTAATATTATGTATATGAAGCAATTGAGAATTTAAATTTCTTGTGTACGCTGATATTGTTGTGTACAAATACCATATAAAGCTGGAAGGATTACCTCTTATAAAAAAGTATAAAATATATTTAATATGTTAAAATATTTATAAAAAATTTTTACACTGTAAATTTGCGTTTTATTCCTATTATTAAAAATTAAAAAGAGATGAATATATTTTAAGTTTATTTCTAAATGAAAGAAACTAGAAAATTTTATTCATTGAACTATTATAGAATTTTCTCAATAATTTAATTTTAAAAAGAATTATCGCAACAGAACACATAAATGTACAATAAATGTAATTTTAGCCCATAGGCCAACAAATACGTATTTGGACGAAAGATACACGTAGAATTATTCTTCATTCGTCTGAGCAAAGCCTAATTTTACCCCTCAAACTGACAACTTTTTCAGTCAATCAGTTAAATTTTTCTTTATAATATAACTGTGTTTGCTAAGCTTAATTTTCTCCAGTACCTCTTGAATAGTTTTATTTATTTTTATTTTTGAGTAATATTCGTTACAATGCTATCTTTCCCAACCCATCCTTTCACGGAAGGAGTTTTTATTAAAAATGTTAAAGCCCTAAGTTAGTCTAATGACTCGAATTAAATTAATAGCATTTTAGAATTTATTGCTGATTTTACATTTTATTCCATTTTTTTATAATCTTATTGGTTCCACGTCTGGCAAAGAGAAATAATATTAAAATATTTGAGCATTAAATTATGAGGAAAGCTAATGATTATTCATCACAATAATCAACTATTCTTTCAAATAGGAAACAGAAACGATTCTTAAACGTCTTTCATGTTGCAGAGTTTTATAAAAATAGAGGGAAATAACGACAGATATAATTTCGTATCTGATAATGCGTCTCACTTGCTATGATATTGGTTAATAATTAACACATAAGGCGATTGTGCTCCTTTCATAAGGTCTTTATTCCTTAAAGATATTAAATGTCTTATTCCATAACTCCGAGTTTTATGAACTCTTATTTCAATGCTACGTATTAAGCATTTGTGTTTTTTGTCACTAATTTTTCACTGCTACTCAATATGGTTTTCAACTTTCAAAGCTTTCACTTTTCACCGACTTTAGAGACTCATTCACCAGGCTCCAGACCTGGTTCGCCTTCTACTCCTCCCCCCCCCCTCCCTAGGGAAATGTGCACCGCTGACTAAAATTCTCTGCGTTATAAAAATGGTGTAATTCTTTGCTTTATAAAAAAAGAAATAATGCAGAATATGACGGAGATTAAAAGCTCAAAACTGAGAAATTTTCTTTAGAAAATCCTTTGTAACTTTAAAAATGAAAATGTCGCTTACCGTTAAAAGCATCTTATTTATATTTCATCAGGAAAAATAAATAGTGAAAAATTCAAAAATACATTCTACTATTAAATAAGATAGCTGCATGAAATTTAAATGTGTTTGATGAGATATCGTTTTATTGTGTAAAACTAATTCGAAATAAGAAATATAGAAAGCATTTTTATAAAAAATAATAGTAAATAAATAAGATTTAATATCTATAAGAAAGCCCAATGACATGACAGCTTTAAAAAATTCAATAATGAAACATGAAATTTATTTTTGTTAAACAGAATCTTTTGGGCTTAATCTTACTTTAAAAGTTTGGCGACATGACGGCTTAAACTATCAGACATGGGATTATGCTAGACAAGAATATATGTGGCACTCCCTGAAACAAGCGAGAGACAGTCACAAATATTTGTCATAAAAATTGGAAATAAGGAAATAAAAAAAAAACCACACTGGATTTTTTATTCTTGTTTAGCGAAGAAAACCATAGAAATATTAGAAAAAAATTTCAAAAATAAAAAAAAAATGTTTTAAGATCTAAACCGTGTTGACACGAAATTTTAATTGAAATTCATTAAAAACTACATTAAGGAAATTTTCTTTTATATTTTTAATTTAAAATATTTTTATGAACGAATTTTTATTGTTAATTTTATTATGAATAATGTTTCATCATATTTGAAAACATTTAAATTCTTTTAATAGTGTTTTGCTTTTCGAATAGAAATTTGAAATTTTCTTCTGGATTAAAAACGTGTTGAAATCACAAGCAAAAAATGCTCTAATCTAGAAAATGATAAATGAAACACAGACATGCAATTTTGAGTTATTTTGTAGCAAAATTATTTCTGCTACAAAATTAATGTACTACTTTTCAAATTAAATCTGCCATTTCAGAACAATAATAAACTAACTTGATTGAAAAATATAATAGATTTTAATGTTAATTTTCTTAAAAATAATCTTTAAAGCTTTGGAAAAAAAACTTTTCAAACTAATAGGAAAAATTTCACTGAATTATAAAAGCGAAGAAAATAAATCTAACTACCAGATGCACCCAATTAGCTTAAACTGTCCTTATTTGTGAATCTCTCTCAAATTTATAATAAATTCAAGTTAAATATTTGATATTGCCCCCTTTTCACTTTTTAGTAAATATTTCAAATAAAAAAATCAACCAGATATAATATTTAATAAGATAGTCACTGAATAATTTTTCTCCCTAACTATTACTCAACTGAATAATAAACTATATGACGGATAATTAGATTAATCCGAAGCCTTAGTTTTTCTTGTCTGCAAAGAGTATTTACACGTCTAGAATTAGCATTACTTTGTAGATTTAAATTTCTGACAAGTTGGTGCATTCTAATTTTGGCATTTTATTTTTATTGACACTTAAAAAAACAGATATTATTATTATTTTTTTTATTTTACAGACTTGAGCTTACAACTTTTAGTCATCTTATAATCATTGCGAATCAATTAGTCTCAAGGAAAGATAATAAATGTGATAAAAAATATGTTATTCTTATCATATTGTTATGAATTTATAATAATTAATACTTTATTGATTTCGGTTTTGTTTTGTTTTATTTATTTATTAGGTTCGTCCCACATTCCTCCCCCCCCCCCGATCTAGTTTTCCCGTAAGAGCTTTTGAATTAAAAAGCGTCCTGATTGAAGCTCAGGAATTTTTTCTTATTGTAACCCACATTTAAAAATATCAGGAATAATTTTCTTCTAAAACATTTCTTCCGCATTTTCTTCTTTCTTTCTTAAAAATTAATTTTTTTCCGATTTTTAAGAATAATAAATGTTTTCATTACCACTTTCGTAAGTGTAACATTGCTAAGCTTGGTTAATTATGCTTATCTTTAATACATTGTGCCATAGTGGCCTCTTGAGAAAATCTCACGAGACCAAATTGTTTAGAAGAGACAAGTAAATGAATTTAATGCGTACTAAATTTGTTTAGGATCACATGCTCACCCGATGTTGTGAAATGGAGAGTTGATTAGTTAAGTTTATTTATTTCAGCACCCAATTTCAAAAAAATTAAAGGCTTAATAGGATAAGACCTAGCAATTTTAAATCGCGAGCAGATGACAAGAATAACACGTGAGCTGAGTCCTTTTCCCCAGACTTTCACACCACACCAGCGAGAAATTAGCGAGAAAGGTGAACACAACAGAGACTTCCCTAGAATTCACAAACTGAATTGGTCCAGACTAGTTTTGCTTGAGATATCTAGATAAAAAGGAAAGTAAAAATATATTTCCTTTATTTTCTGTATTTTAATATATTGCAATAAAGTAAGGAGTAATCCTGAATGATAATTATTAACTAACGTTTAGATGCTAGTTTAAATGAAGTTTACAAAGTCCCTTTTTTATTTTGTCGTATACGAAGTATAACAAAGAAAAGGTATTCATCAAACAGTTTGAACTCGGGAAAAATGTGTCGAATCTCACGTTTCCTACCGTACTAAACCTGAAAAACACATTTTTTTAAATTATGGCTGTCTATCTGTAAACATCATTACTCAAAAACACTTTGAGCAAAATTTGGTAAATCAGTTTTACATCAAATTTATAGATTTCTGTCAAATATTGAACGAAATTCATTTGGAAGAGTTTGTCCGTCCGGCTGTCCAAGTATAAATGAACCCGACAACTACAAAATTAAAACAGTAATTTAACAGTAAACATAATGTTCCGTACTCAATTTTAACATTTAAAGTGCAAATCTGTACAATCCTGGAAATCAAATCCCTTAAGAGATTGACCGTCTGTTGATCCTTACTTCAGTATGCATGTAAACACTGTAACTCAAAAATGCAATGGTATAAGTAAATAAAACTTGTATGAGATCTTGTGACTGCATTTGTAGTTTTGCATCAAATTTTAGTTTCAGCCAGTCGAAACAAATGGATCAAATTTACATATTTGGTTTTCTTGTAACTTGGAAAATAATCTCTGAGATCGTACTCTAATAGATTCTTTCTTATTTATTACTAGTCAATTGCACGTGATTAATACATGAATAATAGTTTTCTTTGCTGTACTAAGAAACACTCAAATCTAGTGCACGGGACTTTGAAAATAAAAACTTGAGCACTTGTAACATTCATTGCCTTTCTACAGTTTTATGCGGAAGATATGGAAATAACGCCGTTATTAGAGAGTATGCGAGAAAACTTCGAGGAGAACATTCCGCTGTTTTTTTAAACAAGGTGTAGGAAGTATACTTGAAGATTATCCTTCTAAGAATAAAATTGTTAAGCTAAAATTAACAGTTTTAGCTTGTATGGTCAGCTAATATCAATATTTTATCTTGAATAAACTTTGGAATTGCTAATGCACTTATTAGACAATTATTTTCTTTTTCCTTTAGTAATCAAATTTTATTCAAGATCTCTTTCGAAAGTTTTGACTGGCATTTATTAAGACTTTTGTAACGTTTTCAATTTCAAGGATGACAGACTCAAATTGTAGCAAGCGTCAAATAAATAAGGTCTAAATTATGTATTATAATAATACATACGGTTATGAAATCTAAATTCATTGCAAACAAATTTCATCAAGCTCAATATCAAAAGTGTCAACAATTTACTAAAATATTTTAGTTTGTGTAATTTTTTTTCACGAATGTTCTTATTTACTGTAGGCCCGAAGCAATACCAACGGAATAAAATCTTTTAATTAAATATTTTTCTGTGTGATAATGAGTAACTTCAACCTTTCGAGGGGGAGGGCTAATATATATCTTACTATGAATAAAAAAACTAAAAAAGAAGAGGAGCAGTTTGTAATCCACCTAACTCCAGAAAGTAAATAGGTACGTATAATAATTGCAAATGTGCAATTTCAGGATTGGTTTAATTTAATGGAAATGTATAATGTTAATTAGCATCTTGCATTATTTAAATATTTTTTTGGCTATCCTTGTATTTTAAATGTAAGTATTAAACTTTAGTAAAGGCCTTTTGTGAGAAAATCTTGAATCCTCCTCATTATCGATTAAATATATAGACGAAAAATTAATGCCTCTTGAGGGTTACATGCAGTTGAAGTTACGAATTTATGCAGCATTTCAGCGAGCATAATGACAGTTGCCCGCTTATAATAAAAATAATGTTTAAAAATATTCTCTAAATGAGTTCTCCATTAACCCTCCCTTTAAAACATAATAAATTGTATCAATATTGATTGATGATGTTCGCGTGACAAATTAATTTTCTTGCAAATATTGGCACCCTCATTAAAAGAAAAATTGATCGGATACTAAACTCTATTTTTCTTTATAAGTCTACTAGTTTAGATAAGATGGTAAAAAAGTAAACTAACGATTGCACGCATCTTATTATGTGCAAAATGTGAAGTGAGATCTTTTTAATTGTTTACGGCACAAGTGGTGTAAAAGCGTGCAGTATATATCAAAAAAGAACACGAGTGTTTATGGAGTAGCATATTAAAATTTGGATTTTTATTTTTTTTATTTTCAAAAAAGATTATAAGATATCATTGATGATTTTATTTTTAAGTAAGAAAAAGTGGCCATATAAATTGTACATAATATATATCTTTAAAAATTGAATGAATTTTTGGATTATTTTTAGTTAGAATTTCACTTGAGTGGAAGTTTTTTATAGTCGAATGAACCTTCCTACTTCACAGTATTTTGATTCCACGTTATTCTGAGTACACATTTTCTATATAAAAAAATTACAGCTCTTAAAAATCGTATTTCACGAATAAAAATCCTCACATAATATTAATTACTTGTACATTCCTCATATAGAATGATTGTTAACCTTTCTTTAAGCTTTTTTGCTTTTATAATTAATAAAAATTATAATGTAATCCAATAAAAATTGTAAATAGAGAGAAATTAAATTAAATTAAATAATTAAACCATTTAATGTAATAATCTCATTTATAATCAAAGGAGAAATGCCGTGAATTGAAAAAAAATTATTTGTTTCAAGCAGTATTTCAGTATACTTTATTAGTAAAAATTACATAATTTGAAAAAAAATTCCGAAGTTTAACTTATTTCAAATTTTTATTCTTTGTTATTTACATACAAAATGATTTCGATATAACAAGAAAGCAAATAGCCTTGAAAGAGAAAGTTCCTAATTATGTTTTTCTTGCAAAGGAACTAAATTGTGTTGAAGTAGTTTTAAATGTTACACGCGCATGAAATGAGCATGTAATATTTGTACACGCATCATCTCAGAATCCTCTTTAATTCACTCCTTTTCACATACAATACTTTTTAATTCGAATTAATATCACTTATTCGCAACCATGTGTGCTTATTTTAGAAAGTAAGCTAAAACTTTAGCCTTGACATATTCAGAAAATTTTTTAACAGTGTAAGCTCTTTAATTAAAGTTTAAAACACAAAGTGGAATTGTTACGACAAAATATTTGAAATCAGCGAGTTTTAACTAAAATATAAAGGGTGTCCCAAAATTCACACAAGATTTGAATTTGCCACCATTCGTGCGGTAAAGTGTTGGCAACCCTATTAAAAAACCCATTTGATAGCTGATAGTTAGGGTTAATAAAAATGGAGAGTTACACGATAGAACAACTTGTTAACGCAAGATTTGAATTTAAAAAATAAATAATAATAATAATAATAATAAAACAGTTTTTTTTCTTTAAATTGTTACATTTTTATTCGATCGTAAAGTACAAAGGATAGGGCTATGTACGGAAAAACACATACGGCAAATTGTCTACAAGGCTTTCTGACACATGCGCATTCTTTTGTGGAAATTTTCCATGATCATTTTGCATTAAGGTGGCTGAGTTTCGTTGATGCAGCATTGAATTTTAATTTTTTCCCTCAACGTACGCGTGTTGTGGGCATAGACTTTTGATTTCAAATAAACCCATAAAAAGAAATTCATTGGTGTTAAATTATACTATCTAGGGGTCAATTCTCAAACTTTCGAACTACGGCCGCCAGGCTTTCATTATTTTTGAAAAATCGTTCAACAATAAAAATACGTTCTTCTATCGTGTATTTTTGCTAACCCTAAACTATCAGCTGTCAAATGATTTTTTAAATAGGATTGCCAGCACTTTACTGCAGGAATGGTGACACATTCAAATCATGCGTTAATTTTGGGGCATCCTTTATAAACATATTTAAATTCGTATTTCAGATGTGAGGACGAAAGAGTTCATCATCGTCTATTTTTTTTTTTCTGGAGCAATGGGGAAAATTGCATAAAGAGCATGGCTATTTTATTTGGTAGAAAATCTGAGATTAATGTTATAAATATGTGATCTGATGGCTGTAATTCAAAAAATGTAATACAAGAATATTATTATTTGAGTTTTCATATTTAAAATCGAAATTTACAATTATATTTATTCTACATAATTCCAAAGAATTCAAAAGCTTTTATTTAAATTTTGCCCAGTTTTATGAATCATCAAAAAGATTTTAGCAAAGTTTGGTGTAAATTAATCAAAAACTAACATTTTTATCAAAAATAGTTTTTTGTTTAATAGAAAAGCGTATTCTATCTTTAGTGTTGCCATTCCAGTTAAATGAAAATATAAATATCCAAAGTTATTTTAATTATTTATTTTTAACTCCGAGTTGTCACGGCATTGTCAGATTAAAATTTGCATTATTCTTTAGTTTATTAATATTTTATAGAAAAAATGATGTCGATGTTTTAGTCTGTAATTTTCTGAGATTAAATAATTGTTTGGTACAACTGATACTCTCATTTTGATTAAAAATAAAGTTGTAGGTTATAAGAGGAATTTTTGTATTACAATATTTTAATATAGTATTAGTATTTTAGTATAATACTATATAAAAGTTTAAAAAATATTTTTTTTTTAAATGTATCTATTTACCTAACAATTGGAATACCGTCGAATGATAATTTTTTTTTTTTATATTTTCTATTATATTATGTCATTAACAATAATATGATGCGAGACAATTGTAATCTTTGCTGTATAAATTTTTTATGCTATAAATAATTTAAATTTTTCTCACGAATATTGTTGCATAGGAAAGATTTAAGTGAAGATTTCGTGGCAAATGATTAATTTTTGAAATGAAGAAAAACATAGAAATATTTAACTAGATCAACGTCGGGCATATTAGCGGGTAAAAAATAAAAATACCAACTTCCTTAAAAAATTACTTATCCTTATCTAAATTATTTGAGATTATTTTAGACCCAGTTCCTGTTCTACAGAGTTATTTTCCCGATCGAATCTTTCATTCTAACTACAAGACTGCTTATTTTCCAGTCTGGTTATAAAAAATATAGAGAGAGATCATCAATAGATAAAATTTCAAAAAAATTTATAAGGACGTAACCTCATTCGATATGAGAAAAGAAAACTTATGTTTATGACTCAATCTATACATATTTGGCAGGTGTTTCCATTTGTACGTGTTAAAAAGCCATCTCAAACGAACTGTCAGGAATTGTTCAACGTTGCAATTATGTATGTAGCTACCAATTACTGCATCATATTATTTCAAGTGTCTTCCTTCAGATATGTTTATGACAGCTAAGAAAGACATAAAAAAATAGCTAGGCGTTTTCGAATGCCAGGTTAAAAAATATAAATATCGGAATATTTACAACAACTGAAATTCAGCTGCATGAAGACAGACACTGTAAAAAAAGCTTCATTCCTTGCAAGAAACATTATAGAATAGAATCCTTTTTTGCATTGATACTAAATTTTTAAAAAAAAAATCCAGTAAAGCAAGAAAGCGCAACAAAAAAAGAAAAGAATTCCAATAAATAAATCCTTATAACTAAAATAATAATTAAAAAAGAACACAGATTGGCCATGAATTGCTTTATCTGTTTGGAGGCATCTGCAGTTAAAACTAGCGTATGGAATAAAACCAAATTTGATATGTAAACTGTGGGAGGTATAAGCAGATGAATTCCATGAAAATCATAATAAATAAATAATTAAGTAACAATTTTAAAAAAGCATCCAAAGTTACCGATGCATTATCTTGCGCACAAGGTAGAGAAAAATTTGTATGTTGGTCGGAATCCTAATGTTGATTAATAAAAAATTATTATCTGCTAGTTTTCAGTATATCATTCAATTCTGCGTGAGCACTTTTTTTGTCTTTTGAATGTCAATGAAATTTTACCACATACACCATATCCATTTCCCATTTATCCATCGTAATTATGGACCCGTTTTACTTAAAAAAGCGCCAAAATTTCATTAATCACAGACTTTTTTTTTACATTTCTTTTTCTTTCGATTTTTTAAAAAGGAGAGAGAATTCTTCTCGCCATTCCTTCCACAGTCTGAATATAAAATGTGGCTTCATTCCGCCCATTTATTGTAGCTGCAAGTGCTTACAAACAGGGAAAGTTATTTCACGACCACCCTGTACATTGCATTTACGTTTATCTTTTAAAATATTATTGTGTATAAAACAGCTTGGCAACCCCAACCCGCCTAATTAAGGCACACGGGTTAAATTTGAATGACCAGACCGCCATGACAGGATTGGGGGAAACTAAGTTTGAAACGGGCCATCACCGGCCACGGTAACACTTATTCCCGAGGGAAGGATGTCCTTTCATTGTAAGAGGTAGCCGACCCCATCATTTCTATATCCACACCGGTGGAGGAACCATCCACCACGCCGAAAGTTTCTCTTCCTCATATCTGAGGTGCCCCACCCCCCACCTCCAGTGGGAGAGGGTTGTGTATAAAATGTACAAAAAGCATTTTGATAGAAATTATTAAGATGATGAGAAGGAAATTTTAAAAAATTAATTCGAAAAGCAAATCAACTAGAAATAATCTGGTAATACTAAATAAAGGAGGTCAATTTTAGTGTAATATTAAATATTATGAATTTTCGAATTAAACTAAATTTCAGATTCTTTAAGTTCCTGTTCTTGCTTCATTATGAGCGGTTAGAACAATACTGGGTTTCCATAATTTTGCGTGGCTAACTTTCATATTATCTTTTTCATAAAACCTTGTGTATTGATCATTCCAGTTATTTTCATTATTCTGCATTTCTCTTATCTATTTTCGAACCAAATGCAAACGACATAATTTTCAGATGTAAATAGAGTCCTGAAACTGTCATGCAACTGAAAAAAGATTGTGAAAAAAACAGATATTTAATAAAACTGATATTACAAATTGTTCTGAATTATTCAGAGTTATGTGAATAGAATTACCATGCGTCATATGGTTGAATTCACAAATTTATGTGCAAATTTAATGCCTTTATAATATCTCTGAATTTTATATTAATTAAATGTTGTTTATCCAAAATATCAGCATTTATCTCCATTAGTTTGCAATAAAATGGTGAAATTTTTATAAATTTTAAGACTGTATTGACGATTGTCCTTATACTAATATAGGTTAAAAGCAAAAATGTTAATCATCGCGTTGTAATAAATAACATTTACTGGTTAAGAAATTAATGAGGACATATCAAAGGATGCAATTATCTCAGTAATAAGAAGAGCTTTTTATGTTTGTGTTTGATTTATGATAAAGCCGTATTGATACAAATTAGTAGATTAAATGAGCGGTTTGATTTAGTTATAAATTTCTTTGAAAGAAATTGAGACATTTTAATTAAAGTAAAGTGGGTGCTGTTGCTTTTTTCATGGTATAATCAATTAAGATGATTATTTAGAAATAATTTTATTTTAAATTTTCAAATTATTAACTGAAGTCATTTAACAGGATAAAATTGATACTATTTTTCATCAATATTGTTATTTATGTTTGCTTCAAATGAAGTGTGCAACTGGTTTGAAGTTAGATTAACGTCTCTTTTTGAAGCTCTCTTTCGACTTTTTTTTTAAATAAGTGAATCATTTATTTTTAAAAAATGTGCTGTAGAACTTGCAAAGGAACAACAAAATTAATTGATATGATTCCCATGCATAACCCAATATGTATAACAAGATTTTCATTAATGAGAATGCTAAATCCGAGAAGAATCATTTATTTACTAATAATAAAGATGACTGTGTGTGTGTGTGTATTTTTGTATGCATGTGCGTATTCGCACATGTCTCTACAGGACAGACAGTTTGTCCTACAGCTACGAAATTTGGCACATATATATTTCGGTGGATGGGAAAGGGCAGCTTGAAGAGATTTTTGAAATTTTATTTGTTTATGTTTTTTGTAATAACTTTTGAAAATATTATTGCGCAAAAATCAATTTTACGCAGCTTCAAAATGTTAAAAAAATAATTCCAATTTAATTGTCGTTCATTTCCTCTATAAATAGACGTTTAAAGCTAAATATTTTGAGCATAATTTTAAACTTATCACTGCTCTAACTGGGTACGGAAATTTTAATTTTATTTTCAAGTGCTTCACTTTGCCTTCTACTGACCTGTGTTCCAGCCGTATTATGGAACACCAAAATACAAAGTACTTGATAATTCACTTCTAAAAGATATGAATAGTCTTGCAATGAAGAGCCTCTCCCTTTCTTTATTTTTGTTCAAAGCAAATAATATTTTATGATAATTTGCTCATTCATTAACAGTGTTTATCCGGGTACTAATTAGATCATAAATTATGTGTATGCTTTGTTCAAAATTCATGTAGTTTTTTGTATATATCTTATGAATTCTAATCAGCTTTCAGCATCTTTTAAATAGCAAAATTGTTTTTGTGTAAAATCTCAATATGGATGTGAATTCAAAAGGAGCACTTCTAAAATCCGGGACGCTACGACAGGTACTTGGTACTTTTCGAAATAGAGATGTTTAAACGTATGACAACCTTGTTATAAAGTAATAAATGAACATTCAACACTTGATTATGCTAATTGATTTTCATTTGGAAACCCGGAATTTTTATTCGGGTGGGGAGGCTAGTTAAAGATGCATGTTTGGGAGTAAGATAACGTACATTCATATTAATGAATAAAATTAAATTGAGGCATTTAAAGTGGCTATAAAAACGGGCGGCACACAACAGAAAACTTTAAAATATTATCTTCTCTTGAACTTATGCAGAAAATGAATGCATTTGTCGTTATTAAAAGAGATTTGACACATAACCTTTGTTATCATTCAGGAAGAAACTTGGATTATATGATAGGCTAAAACATCTTGAATTTCAATGAATGATCGAGTTATATAATTGCAATTGCATTATGGAAGATAAAAAAACACTTTAAAATAACGTTTATTACGACGAATACACTTTTAGAACACACACACACACACACGCTCGCGCGCGCACACACACACAAACACACGCACACGTGTGTGTGTGTGTGCTATTAAATTAAAAGGGCTGATTAAAAATTAACAATATGAGATACCAACTTTTGTTTATCAAATATGTTAGAAAAGTATATATATAATACACTTTGAGATGCTTATTATGTAAGTGAATCATACTTTCCTTATAACTATTTCATTTGAAAATAAATTAAAGCAAATCACTGGTGTTCCACGAAAGGGTATATTATATAATACTGTCATTAGTTGCGTGTTTACTTTAGAGAAGAATAATAAGAATTTTTAAGTTCCATTGCTTTTTTCCATTCCTTTTATTTTTGTTTGTTTTTTGTTTTATGCATGAAAGTCTAGATAGCAAGACTAGACTCAAGATAGAAATAATTTATTGTTCTATTACAGAGAGACACGTTTTTTCTTCTTTTATGACAGTCTATGGATAATATTTCTTTTGAACTATGAGCCTTCATTAATGCGAGTCCAAAACCTTCCAATTACCCTGTCAGAAAAAAGTTCTTATCATTGTGTGAAAACACAGAATGAAAATAAAGTAGCGCTGTCAATTTCCAGGATATCATTTTCTTTCTCCTAATCTGAAGAAGTCAGATCTTTACGCCCTTATTTTGCACCAAGATTCAGATAAAATAACAACCAGCCGAAAAAGCCGATTTCTTTCTTCCCCATGTCTTTGGCTGACGACTTTTTCTATTTGAAGAGGGCCACATATTTACCTAACATCACACTACAGACACATCATAAAATATTGTTGTTGTTGTTGTTCCAACAACAAGTGCTAACATGTCAAACCTTCAAGTCCATTTATCCATCGAAGTCGATAACAAGCAGAGGGGGCGAAAAATGAACGATTGCTGATCAGCCATGTGCACATAAGAAATTGCTCTTCGTTCCTGTCCTGGTCGATCCATCAATTTACTGAAAACTGGACATCAGTAAATTATGTAGCATCATGTGAGTCTTTATATCAATATTAAACTATGGTAATCAGAGGTCAAACTAGCAAACTATACAATAAATACAACACTGTACCAAGTTTCATTGAAAAATATTGAATCATATAGTTTAGAACTCAAATTTTCAAATATTTGGACTAGAGGAGAAATACAGAACGAGTAATTTTTTCTTAATTCTATCAAATGTATGCAATTTGCTCTTAAGAATTACTATAGACTTGAAGCAAGTAATTCCTTCCCGTTTGAAATAAATTTGAAGTGAGTATCAAGATAATTTATATATTTATGAAAAGATTTTCATTTCGCAAAATATTAAACTGCTATGAAATTATTTCAATTTTCCTTGAATTTAATTCTACAAATTTCTGGGGAATAAATCATTCTTATATTTCCTCTAAAATTGTTTTTAAAAAAATCTTTGTATTTTCAATCAAATAAAAATTTTAAATCTAAGTTTCTAATAATTTGAATACTCTAAGCTTTTAACCAAAACTGCTTAAATAACCAAAATGAAATAAAATATTAAAATTATTAAAATATGAAAATCGAAGCCCCTTGATATATTCATGACAACGGTAATGCTTTGTTACTCTGAAATAAAAAAAAAGTATTAAAGTAAAAAAAAAAAATGAAAGATAGAATTTTTAATTAAAAAAGATATAATAATTTAAATATGATCTCATATGTTTCTCAGATATTTAAAATAAAATATCAGGTCTTTCATTAACTTTGATTTCCATAAGTGTAATTTGCAATATTAAAATTAATCATTTTGATTAAACGTAACCAGTAATTACGAATGTGCATTCAAAACCACGAAATACATGATATGATCACATTTAGAACAAAAAAAAATTATAGAATATTAAATATTAGAACAAGACTTGCAGGAGGTGCATTCCAAGTGTTTTACCTCTCTACTCCGAATCATTTGTATTGAGACCTCACCTACATAATGTATGCATTCTTAATTATCTATTCACCTCCTTCTTCGCGATAAACTAATTTATCATTTCTGTTTTTCATCAGTGAAAAACATCTCAATCAAAACTTGACTCTCTCTGCAAAAAAGACGTAATTTCAAATAAATCATTTAACATCGCATGTGCAAAAGGGATGCGCGAGATTATAACGTACTGAATTACAAGTTTTCATAACGGCCATGAAATTAACCTGTTAAGAGAAACGACGAAAATATATTGCTTATTTTTGCCTACCGTATTGCCAACGGCCTAACGTGATGTGTACAGGTCATTAATAGGACGAAATAATACTAAAATACGCGCTACTATCATCTCAAAGTGGGCTACAGAAAAAAAAAATCCTTGCTCTCTGAAAAAAAATCGAAGAAAAGACAAAGAAAATTATTGGCTGTAGTAATTGGACAAAAAATACATAATCAAAAAGTGAGAATGAAAACTCCCTTGTTTTGCCTCATAATTATTTGAACACTTATCACGGGTTTTCCCAACCCAGCTTCTTCGAGATCTTTCCTGAACTTAAAAGGATTTTTAAACCTGTTCTACTTGTAAAAGTACTCACATAAATACAATTTTTTATTTTGTTTCGTCGTAAATATTTCAGCATTCAACTAAATGTTTGTTGGTCAGAAGAGAAAAAAAAGATGTTTTTCATGAAAAGACTCATTCATTGCATAAGCCAATTAATTCTTACAATTTTAATGCCTTGCAGCTTATTTGATTTAACAACTGATTGTGACCCAATCTTAAATATTTTTGAAATGCTTTTAATTATTTTTTGCTAATTAATTATGCCAATATTGTATAAAACTAGAAGTACTGAAGGTAATATTATAAAATCCTAAATGGTAGAAAAACATTTCCGAGTTGCAGCTGAATCCATCATTACTGTTGTCCCTTTATTTTACATTCATTTGATTTATATCAATGTTTTTTTATTACGTCATGTGTTTTGCATAATAGCTAAGAAAGAATCGAGTAACATTTTTTTGAGTTTTGCAATTGCAATAATTAACATTGTTGTTTTGAAGGTAATAATCTGTAAGGGCCGATAGCACTAATAGTATGCACTCCTATGAATTTGTCGTCATCTGATAATGGCTAGAAATTACGAAGTATATTTCAAAATAGCCCTCGTGAACACTTTTATGTCAAACCAAAAAAATAAAGCACATGCACAGTTAATGAAATTCTGAAAGGCAGAGCAGTGCTATAAACAAAAAAAAAAAAAAAAAAAACCCTAGGCATTTGATTTTTTACTCCTTTACATGTGAATGGTTTTTTATACTAGTCCGTGCCACTTTTATTGCAAAACAAAAGTTTCGGAAATGGTGAAAATCGAAAAGAACAGAAATATAAATTAAATTGAACAGAAATTACAGATGTTAGAAAAGTAATTCACAATTTGCATGTAAATAAAATATTACCCATGTTATTTGAGTGTATATTAACATATAAAAAAACAGGATAAATTCGTATCACTAAAAATTGAGCAATTACAATTTTACAAAAAGTAATTCAGAGTTAAAAGATTTTGACATAAGATATTTAAATAATTGTTATACCATTGTATGTCTCTTGAGGTGAACTTAATGAGTTTGAGCTGAATATTTGATGGATTGTTGGATATTTGATTTGATAATGGAATGTCATAAATCAAGCACAACCGACATCGAAATTTCCATCCTTCAAAGAGTATCATATGACTTTTTATCACATGTCAGTTATTTATTCCTGATTGTCTGCTGTCTTATCTCGAGTTAATGCTGACGGAAAATGTGAATCCAAAATTTGTTGTTAGAAGTTGATATAGTTCAGTCAGTAGTCGTATTGAACGAACTAAATAGATTTATCCAAATAACCAGGAAAGAAAATTGACCAAAACATTCGTATACTTTTAATAAAATTTCTAAAGAATAAAAGACTCAAATGTGAAATAAAACTTCAGAAAGAGGAAATGACGAATACAAATGCGACAGAAAACAGATTTTAAAGCACGAATTTAGCTCGTATAGTATGCAAGTACACATTAGGAAATTACTGGGCAAGTACGCAACAAGAACATGGATTTTAATGTGTGAATATAACTCATAAGCAACTCTGTTTTTCTCTTATATAGACACATTACATGTAGAATAGATGTTTTTTTAACAAATAAAACTACTCTATGGTTTAGGATCATTATTTGGAAAATTCTATTTTATCCAATTACTCTTTATAACATTAAACATATAAAGAATTATTAAGTTCAAATGCGAGATTGAAAAAATTTTATCCGAGAAAAGTATTCATTAAAAAAATAAGAATCGGTTACTAATTCGTTCTGCTTTACTATTCAGAAATAATTAAAGTTCCATGAGGTGTTTAAAATTAATTGTTCTGCGGGAATATTTTTTCTGTTTTTGTGAAATAATGACAAAAGCAGGGGAATTAAGACTAATTACTGTGTATCATTGTTTTAAAAACATATTATCTATTCTAATTTCAATGAAATAAAACCATACAAAATGAGCGAAAGCCTTTATTCGATTAATAATTTAATACATGAAAGAAACTGATCCTGAATAGAGTGAAACATTTTATAACGTGATGAAATAACAAGTCCTTAAAACTCAAAGGAATTATTGCTTTCAAAAATTTTTCACTGAAAACATATCATATTTCTTGCAGAAGTCTACTGTCAAGTTAATACAAAATAAACGTCAGCATCTATATCATTATACATCTCATACGTCGACTAACTTTTCAAAGAACATAATTCGAAAATTCGTTTTTCTTCATGTCCTTCATGAATTAAAACTTTCTCATAAACAATTCGTAGCTTAGCAATTCTACGACATTTTGATATGTCTAGACCAAACCATATCCAAAACAATTCATTGCTTAGCAACGTCAGGAAAAGAGTTACCCAAGCAGTTGTTTGCTCTTTTATGTAAAGAAACTGAGGATTATATTGTCAATCATAGTTATTTTTGCTTTCATTATTTTTGCAAAATTACCATTCCTGTGTTTTTATGTCGGGTTTTGTGTTTTCATTGCTGATTTTTTAATGCAAGAATAAGATGGATTATCAAAGTCAAAACGACTGGAGACATTCATTTGTAACAAGGCCTTGTCATATCTCAGTTTTGATATAAAAGTTTGTATTTTCCCAATTTTTAAAGATAAGGTATTCCAACTTGTGAAGAAATTAAAACTAAATTGTTGTCTTTGTACAAAATTAATTTTGAAAATTTCTTGCGATTATCGAATTACTTCGAAGATTTCGCATAGATTTCTCTTTCAATAAATACATCAGAAAAGTAGTTCATATGAGGGCAATGTCCAAGATTTACGCTTTTACTTTATTGGTGATTAGTATTCTTTTCATAGAATTCGGATTTCTTTGTCCCAGGATGTTTACTCTAACCGTATCTTAATAGTTAATTTCCAAACCAATTATATAATGCTCTAAATGACAAAAAATATATATATATTATGTTGTTGGAGTAAATATATGTACTGTTTAAAAATGTAAGTCTTTGTATTTTTATATAGTCTCCCAACAATATTTAATAAAATATTAATGACATGCCAATATTTTAAACAAATCGTAAAGTACTCTCTTCTTGGATCAAAACAAACTGAGTTAACAATTTTATATAAGTTTATATCATTTCAATATAACAGTTTTATATAAGTTTAAACCCCTTCAATGACCGTCTGGATCTTCCACCTGAAAGTAGTTGAATAACTTAAAATTATGAAATTCAAAGCTTCATAATTGTATGTCTTTTCTCTTACAGATGGTGCACTAAATAGTTTTTGCTGAGGAAAATTGATAGCACATTCTGCATTCTAGTATCACTTTTATAAAATAGACTAGGATTATAAAAAAGACTATTTTTTTCCATGAATTATCATCAAATATTCTGAATCATCCTATATTCCAAAATCTGTGTCAAATTAGTTAAGTTGAAGATACATTATCATAAAATAACATTGGAGCATGAATAACTCTTGATAAATCTGCAATTTATCTAGTAATATAAACCATAAGCTCTCACACTCATTGTTATGGCCTTTAAAAAATCAATATATGTATCTGTATAGAAAAGACTTTAATTTAAAAGTAAAAATAGCAACCATCTTAAAACACATTTTAACTCTCTTTTAATTATTTTTTATTCAAAATTCAGGATATATAATTAAAACAAATTCTTTTTAAATTAATATATTTTGCGAATAATTATTTAAATGTTTTATAATTGTTCATTACTTAATTGAACAGCTAAAGAAATGAAAAAGAAATAAGCTGCTTCTGTAATTCGAAAACTTTAAAACATCCATAATATATCATTTTCTTAGACCATAACCTATAATAAACATGACTTTCGAAGATAAATGAATATTAAGCAAAACATTATCTTTTTAAAATTTAAAGAAAAATTTCAATTTTTAAAAAATATTCCCATATTCGTTTCATAAAAGAATAACTATGTTGCTAAACCTTTAAAGAGCAGCATTTGTCTATTTACAATCTGTTTGAATTCAAAGACTCTGTTTTGTTCCAAAGCTGATCAAATATAATATACTACTTGCACAAATAAAATTTTAAATGATGCCTCACTGTTCCCGTAAAAAAACTTTTACATGGAATTTCGAGACTTTGTACTCTTTATAATAGAGTTAATTTAAAGTATAAAAGAAGGATATTTATTACCCTTCAACTTTTAATCGTCATTATTACTCCTGGGAATAATAGCTCAGTTTTTCAAAAATCAATTTTTCATTGTTACGTCGTCTCTGAAATGTTCCAAATAACGACATCAATATAAGTACATCATGTTATTAGAGCATGAAATTAGTTGGGAGTAAGAAATATTTTTCAAGTTATATTCTATAAAGCGGAATCTTTTATTCGTTAACTAGCAAGGCAATAAAAAACTTTAAAGTATCATGCATGAATGAAAGCAATAAAGTTTACAAGATCTACTTGAAAAATTAAGAAATCCTGTTTAACTATACTCCTGTTTAGGATCATACCCATTAAATACATTTATTGAATGATAAATATAACTTTTTAAACATTTAGTATTTGATTATACTCATTAGTATATTTTTTCTCGGCAAAAAAAAAGGATTTTTCATTTTTTTCCAATAGTTAAATTAAAAATAAAACTCAGAGAAACGAAACAATTCGAAACAAAATTCATATGAGAAAAGAAAAGAAAATGTTTCAATTACGTATTTCCGCCTTATTTTTATTGGTTAAAAAAAAGAAGGTGGAGTTTAAACTTCAGTACTATAGAATTTATGTTTTTATTGGGGTAGATATTTAAGATGCAAGTATAATTAATCACAGAATTTTAAAGAATGGACGTTCACCTCATCATAAATAATAATAATGTACAGAGTATTTAAGTACTAAACGACATTCCTCGAACCTGCCAATTTAAATAAAACATTTTAATTTCTTTATTTTTGTTATTGTGCGCATGAAATAAGCATAGAAAAGTTATTCCATGTTTTTATGACAGTTATATATTCTGTAATATAGAATAGCATCAATTATTTTATTCCAATAAATAAAAATCTAATTCCTAAAAATCTAAATAAAAATCTAATTCCAATAAATAAAAAAATCTTCCAATAAATAAAGATCTAATAAATAAAAAAAACACCATATTAAGTTACTAGGATTACAAAGTATATATATATATATATATATATATATATATATATATATATATATATATATATATCGAAAGATCTAATAAATAAAAAAAAAACTTTTAATAGTTAACGGTTTTTACATTCATTTGAATTTTTGGCTAGATTTTAATATTTAATATATAGTTATTACAAATGGATTATGTTAATTTATGTGGTTATTTAATTATTAAAATTTATTATGAGGATTTTTAAAATCAGTTTTTCCTCTTAACAAGCGGCGCCACTGGTGTGTAATCTAAATTCAATTAAATAAATCCATTTACTAATAATTAAATTTTAAAAATATTAAAATAATTTATTGTTATCGAGAATATATAACTGCACAAAATTTCAAAACTCTAACCCAGCAAAAAAGTAGTGAAAATTTGTTTGCAGAATTTCTTCTTTAAATGTATGTAATAAATCGTGTATAAATAAAGTGTATCAAAATATTGAGAACGAATGCCTTGATTTCTGTCTTTGAAAAATTGTAAGTATGTTTCTATCTATATATGAAACAAAAGAACAAAAATAGAAAAATACTAGCGCAAATATTTGGCTGTCAAATGAAAGGTGATATATAATTTGTTAGGCCATGTTATAACAATGACTTTTTACTGTACATACCTCTGTAACGAAACATCATTTAAATATCCCACATTGTGCATTTTGGAATCTAGAAAATAAATGTCCTACTCACTAAAGAGCTATAAACTTTGAATTTAATGATGATTACTAAACTTTTATAATTCCAAAATTAAAAAGCATTTGATGTTCTGTAAAGAAACTTGCTATTCCAGTAAACCAGTTCCAGTTGTACGCATTTATCGAATGATTAGTCAAAAATTATACAAAATTATGATTAATAAATAAACTAGGATAGTTCTTTTTAATAAAATTCAAGTCATTTATTTAAAAAAAATGTTGTTATGAGGACTTTTAAAAATATTCAACCGCGTTTTGGCATAAAATATAACCAATGAAAAGGAAGAAAATGCTAGTACTAAATAATTTTACGACGAATTGTTGTGTTAATATTATTATGCTATATATTAGAAACACCTTAGACTATGAAAGCTTTAGGTACACTGAAATAAAGTACTAAATATTTTATATATTAATTATTTTAATTAATTTGTCCGTATATTGCCTTAATTTTTTAACAAAAAAATGACTTAACAGCAGTGATGAAACTTCCAACACAATAAACGAGACTCTATCTTAACCACAAAAAGGAATCCGCCATGAAATACCCTCAGGTCGATTCTTAGAATTCATTTCCATAGCGTACTTACAGTCTGAAAACTTGATTCACATTATCTTGAATAAATAGATCTTCGGTGTTCTAGAGGGCATTTTCTTGTGTTGTATCATCTCAATAATAAAAATTCGATACGATATTCTGTGCTTTTGAATTATAGTAATCAAGCATGATTCAGTTGATGATTGGCTTTAGATACTTAATGACAGTATAAAACTTAATAGCACCCATTTTTAAAAATATCTATCCTTTATACGTTCAGGTAGGGTAACACAATCATAGGCTATAGCATCACTGCTTGCAATTATCAAACCATTTTTAAACATAATTTTATAGATCATATCTAGACTTCTATCAGATTTTGAAGAAATTATGTAGTTTCTGTTTCAATAACTGCTCATAGAATTTGCAGATAATGAAACAGAAACTATGAAAATTAATCCCGTAGTTCTCTCCTGAGAGTGAATTACGTCAAAGATAAAATTCCTTTTAAAAATGATAGCAAAAGAAAATTAATTAGGCATAATAATTTGATCAGAAATTAAGTAAATGAAAAAAAAAATATTACTCCCTTTGCGTTTTCTGTAAATTTACTCTACATTTTTATTTCTTTTTTGAGATTAATGGACTTTCTCAACCATATTGAAAGGAGACTTCTAATATAGCTTTGGTAACATGCCAAACATTAAAAAAAAACATGAAAATATTTGTATATAAAATTGCGTCAAATAACCCAGAAAATTACTTAATCTACAAATATGGTTTCGGATAAGCGCTCTGCCGGAAAATGTCATATTAGTCAAATATCCTACTCCCTTTAATAACACAAAATAAATTATGTTTTTAAGGCAAACATTATCTATCATATAAAATATTGCGATCTCAAGCGTTTATTTTAGAGTATGTGATATAAAATAAACGGGAAACAGTATATTAAAAAATGAATAAATATTTTTCGTTTCCTTTAAAAAAGGACATTAGCCGCCTGTAATTGACTTTTATTTTAGTCCAAAATGGAAAAGAAAATGAAATTAATAAGCTTGTAAGGTTTTCTTTTTTTTACAGTCATTTTTCCTTCTAATGTTAAAAACACATGGTGTTGACAAAACATATTTTTTTTAAAAGTAAAAGACAATCAAGAATGTATGATAAGCTGATCTAAGCATTTTTTCATCTGTCCGTAGAAAAAACAAAACAATTATGAGCGTTTTTGATAAACGGACGTTGTCCTGAGCATCTGGAAGGAAAATTTAAACATAACATCACGGGAAATAAATTACTTTCTTGAATTGTTAAGCTAAATATTTTATTTATAAAGAGAAGTTCAAAATTATGTTTAGATATCAATTTTTAACCTCATCTTGTTGGCAAACTTTTAATTTGAATGGTATTTGATGTTTAAAGTCATGACACTTAAAATTATGTTTAAATCCAACGACTCATAAACAGTAAATATGTCTAGACAATTATAAAAGTTTTATCATGATAATTTTTATAGGCTGGTATGTATCAGTAAATTGAGTCACGATCCATGCAAGATAAAATTAAAAAAAAAAAAAAAACTGTTCAAAACGTTGAACCGGGTAAGTCGTTGAACTTAAAACTAACAAATTTGACGTAGTTATTTCACGATTAATTGATTTAATTAGATTTTTAATTAAAATTAATCAAAATTTTGAAACTTTTCCTCAGTCAGTTCATAGCATATTAGTACACATAAATTTTACAATACATTAAAATTATATGCTTTTCGATTATATCAATTTTTTGAATATAACCGTTTTATATCATTTTAATAAATATGTAAAAAAATATTTTAAAGAAAAATTTAGTGATTGTATTCATAGCCATAAGCGTTGCGATAGTTTTACATACCTTTTTTTTTGTGCGCGTTATAGCTGCTTTATAATTAAGAATAAATTTCAGAAACAAAATTTTGATGAATGATTAAAGCCAACAACATTATCATGCTATTATGTTCCGGATTAAAGGCTAGAATCTCCTTTAAGTTTTTGATAAATGGAAGCTGTCGAGAGCATCAACAAAGACAATTCATTCATCGCAGCAATGTTACTACTTCTTTTCAGTAGTTAAATTTTGCACATTCTGTAAACTGTTCAAACTTGTTTTTAGATGCCATATATTAATTCAAACTTTTGATTTAGATGCTTTTACTGTTATTGAAAAACACAATGGATAAAATGACCTCAAGACTCAAAAATTTCCTTATAGTTTATTTTGAGATAATGTAATATATTTAAGATATTAACATCTCTTCCTTTTTTAAATTTTTCAGTTCATAAAAAAATTGTAAGTTTTTCTTTCTCATAGATTTAAATTCTTTTTTTATATGTAATAATTAAAAATAACTGTTCATATTACTTTAATTTCACAAAAGCAATGTTAGAAAAATTATTATCTATATTATTTTTAAAAAAGGATACTTATCTATCATGAAATTTATTATAAATATATTTTCGTAGCTCCACTCTATAAAAGTCCTTAAAATTCCTTAATTCCTTAATTTTTTGAAATTTTGATTAAAATTTTAATAAACTCAAAATTAAGTGAAATTTCCGCGTTTCTCTGCATTAACTTCCACCTATATATCACATCACAGAAATAATTTTTACATCATCTCAAAAAATTATCTTTTTAATGATCCCAATTTTTTAACATATGAATTAAGTTTCTATTTTTAATCAATTTTTAAAAATATTTTCCAATGATTAATTTTGTACAGCTATTAAAGATAAATTTTAAATGTGACCATTCAAATCATATATATTGATAATTCAAAAGTTCAATGTAATATAGTATTATATATAGTATAGTATAGTTTAATGTATATATAGGATATCCACTATAATGAGGTCTCAACAGCTGATTTCTAAATCTTAAGTAATAGGCATGTACATTGTACATCTGATAAAAAAGGGTCTTAAAGAAATAAATAATGATTTTTTATGTAGTTTGAATCAAGTAAATAAGGATATTTTATTTAATTTTAGTCAATGAATGCTCTGATGAATTACGAATGTTATATTTTTATACAAACTGACTATTTGCGAATAAATTTGATTGTTATGAAAATTTGAATATCACTATTCTATAAAAACGCCCGTTAGACTTCTCCGTCGACCATCTTCAATAAAATGCAATAATTAGCTAACTATCCAATGGCCTAAAATAATGAAATTTTTTATTCTCACTGAATAAGATTCACAGGAATTACTGAATAAGTTTCAAAGGATCGAAGGACTGTATAAAATTTAAACTTCATAACTGCTTTCAGAAGTACATTTCTTGACAGAAATAAAATATTTGTTACGTCATTTGAATCTTTTTGAAAGTGAAACTGAATTTTATGGTGAATCAGAATTTTTTTTTTTTGTGTGTGTGTGTGTAACTAGCTAGTACCCGGTGTGTTGCAGGGGCAGAAGAAATAATTTTGGAAATATCGTTTGAAATTTGAAATAGCTATCTTGTTTAATTAGGAATGATAGAAAGAATGATATTTATTTTCTTATCGGCAATGAATACATCCATTGAAATTGAATGATATATAAAAGAGAAGTATAAATAATAGTTATTCTATTTTTTTTCTTTATTATTCAAGTATACTTTAGAGTAGACAATATATTTTGTTTTCCCGTCTTCAGCAAATACAAATAAATCTCTTGGCTGTTCACCCTGTGAACATGCAACTGGCCATGTGAAAACATCGATTTTCTAGGTTCAAAGCAGGTAAAATTTTATCGCCATCGTATGAACAGTACGGCAGCGCATAAAACACGAACAAACAAAAATCCATTTTTATATATTAGATTAATTGAGATGTTCATTAAATTATAAAAAAAAATATTCTGTTGTACAATTAAGATTTCAATGCTGAAGTATTCGCTTTTCTGTACACATATTGAAAAAATATATATGTTTGAGTACGGCAACAAAATATTTTTTTTCATTTACTGAAGTTTTATCACTTCCGTTTTAATTTCAAATTTAAATCCTACGGGAAATAAGAGAAAATTATAGAGATACATAGTATAACAAACAGAATATTTTTATAATATTTTGGGTTATTTTACTATTAAAATTTGAAGCTTAAAATTATTTTGCTGAGGAAGATATTAAGAGATCTAGTTACATTAAATATTTAATTCAAAATTTTAACTAGCATTAATCCTGGGGAACCAGCTGGTCATCATAGATGGCTAGATTTTTTTATATAAAAAAATGAATGCCTTCTTTTTGGCACACAGCGACAAAATGTTTTTGAAAGTAACAAATCGAGTGATACTCTGCCTCAGTTTCCAGAAAACATCTTCTCCACGTTTTCCTTTTTTCTGTTTTATTTGTTTATTATTTTGACCCTAAAGAGAGTCATATATTGGGGATTTTAACTTTTGATTGGTTCTCAAAAATATATGAAGTCAAATTTTACAATCCAATGTACAGAATGTTTCGAAGCTCCTGGTAAAATTTTAAATGATGATAAAATTCTCTTAAAGAAGCTTAAGACGTCGTAAAATACATAATAGTAACTCAAGCGTTTCCTACTAGCAGAAGTCTCATCGTTTGGGAAAAACAACCAATCGGTTTCTCATGATTGGACTTTTCTATGAGATCAAATAAAGCATGTCAGCTACGATGACAATTCTGATAATAATGTTGATTACCTTACGGTCAGAACTTCTGTAACTACATTGCTTAGGATTTTTATTATTAACAAGTCTTATCTCACAACATTATGTATATAAACTCAACATTATATGAGCTCGAGGACAATTTAAAGAGTTCATCGATGATGTCATACTTTAAACAATTTCTTTAATCATTTCAGTAAAATATGTTCTTTAAATTCATCGATTTCTTTCATTCTTTTTCTATCATTCTACCATTATCTCATCAGAGGCAGTGTCATAGTCAATGAGTTTCTATCGAGGTATGACTATTGTTATTTAAAAACATTTCCCATCACCCCGCCCCTTTAGAAGTGAAATAACGTCGACTGAGATAATTTTTGGGAACTCTTTGCACTTACTTTGGCATTGCAAAGTACATATAAACGTACATATTGGAGCGATACAGAGAAGATCAGTATTCCTTAGGGGCAAAAATGACTCATTTTTATGCTATAAAGCCAAAGGGTTCAGCTGAGTTTTCTGAGTGATTGATGAATAAATCCTCCTTTAAGGACAGCGAATCTATTGCCAGTAATGCTCCGCCACTTGAATTATGGTAATTAAAGCTTATCTATATATTTTCAATTATATTTTAAAGTTTTTAAAGCATCAAATTTTTTAAACCGCTCTATATGTGAGAAGTCTAAGTTTTACCAAATTCAAATCATCATAAATATCTATATATTTCCAATATATTTTACTTGTTAAATCTTTGGTAAAAAGATCTTTCGTTTGATTGGTATCCAAAGAAAAAAGCGAAAGTCTTTTTAATTATGACGCGATGACTGAAGGTTATATCAATCTTTGCATAACATAATTATAAAGTTATAATATCCATTATCACAGAACAATTTTGAATCTGTTTTATAGCAAGGACCTATTTCTTTAATTCTTTGCGGATGTAGTCAACGTTATTAGATAGCGGCTCAAAATTATGAGGTCCATCCCAAAACAGTCCTCGTGTCGCTTGAAATCAGAATGTAAATTGTACTAAACTAAGCTTTAATTTTTTGATTAGAGATTTTAATTATGTCCTTTCCATGGTTCATGAAGAGTTAAAATTCTGTTTTAGTGAGGTGCATTAAAATATTGATCGCAAATAGTAATAATATTAATAATAAAACTCACAATACTTGAGATAATTTTAAAATTTATTTTAAATTCAACGTTTACTTGTATTATGAATATATCCGAACCAAACCAAAAAATAATATGGAATACTGTTTACAATCATTCTAATTATATTTATTACACAAAAAATATTTATTGAAAGAGTTTTAAACAGTGCTTTTAGAAGTTAATCAAATTCACTAAAGGCTTGGCTTTTTATTTCAAAGATGGAAGAACTGTGCACAAAATACGCCAATGAATTCGTTCTGGCTGTGAACAACTGACTACCACTGCTTGAGTCTTCTAATTTCGTTTACCCTAAAAGGAACGTCTCCTTGCTACAATTCCTCTAATTCCAATTCTATAAAACATCGTTACATCAAAACAACTTATAACTTACTAGTTTTAAGCAAATTTTATTTTTAGAGCTTATTTTAAACAATTGCTTTCCTCTTTTTTTGTTCACTTATTTTAAATAACTGTTTTCCTCTTTTTTGTTTTAGTTTCATACTTTTTCTTAATATCCTTCTCAAATTATTCCTGGACAGATCAATGCAAAAAGTAGAAAAAATTGTAGAACTTGAAAATGGATAAATGACCTGACGTACTCTATATGTTGCCCTTTTAAGCTGCACTATATGTCAGCCTTTCCAACGAAGACATATTTTATATTATGCGCACCTCATCAAACGTATACCTCATAAATACTTGCAATGAAGAAAAAAATTATTATTCAGGAATAAAAAAGATCAGCGGCTATGCAGGTTTTCATCAGCAGAAAAAAAATCCTGCTAATGAAACTTGCATAGCAACATTCTAAATTTTCTCTGATTATTTCGGTTCAGTATTAATAAGAAACACAAATATTTAATGTCATGAAAAAAATTGATTATTTATGCATACACGTGGGGAAATAATTAGACTAAAAGGAGGAAAACCATAAAAATATTTCTTTCTTTGTAATTACTTAGCATATTCATTTAAGTTAGAGATGATAAATTAGAGTTATGTCTACATGCTGTCGCATTTTTTACAAACACTTTTATGCAGTTTTATATTATTTTTAATATTTTTTTTGTCTGTGAACATTTAGCAGAAGTTCAATGAATATGGAAATTGCTTAAGTTTTCTATTTATATTTTTCTTCGCCAAAACTTTTTCCAGCGGTGATTTGTATTACATATTATATGTTAATATATTATATTATATGTTATATGTTAATATAATATATTCTGGTTCATCCTAATATAAACTGCAAAAACAGATGGCATGAAAAACAATTTTTTAGGAAAGTGAATTTGTCATCAGAAAATCAGTCTTTTAACATGATGGGGAAAAAGTACACTTTCACATTTTTTTAATCAGAATTCAATCCTTTTTTTATTTTCTTTCACATTTTAAAAACGCTTCATTATTTTTAACAAGAATTAAAGCTCATTCTGCACCAAATGAAGAATATTTTGTACATCATGAAGCTTGTCCTTATGCTTCATACATTACTTTTTCGTGCTGATGCCAGTGGTTATATACAGATTTCATAAAATCTGTATATAATCTGTATGTTCCTGGGACAAACTCGTGATTAAGAAACAGAGCGGCGTCTTCCGATTTCAAAACTACTTGGTATCAGAAGTAAAAGTACGTCACCTTCCAGGAGATCCTTCAAAGGAAACTGATCCTAAAGTGCATGAAAATTCTTAATTTAGAAAAACTTTTCACTCACGTAACATGAAAAATTACAAAACAATGTTAATAAAGAAAATAAATATATGAATCCTACAACTATGCTGCTCCACCATCATAAAAGTTAAATGAATCTCAGTTTTTAAAGCACATTCGTGGCTTAGTTTCCTTTAAAATGTCTATTCAATGTCTGCTATTCCCAGAAATAACAACCGTTTTGAGCCTTTTTATCTTTATCGTGAAACAATTATTCCATACAAATATTAAAGAATGAAATATAGAATGATATTTTCTACTGTGTATTATTTACCAGAAAGCAAAATCCAAATCTAACGCTAATAAACTCTTGTTTGTATATCATAATAATATATATTGTTTGTACATATAATATTGTTGATTATATATAACATATATTGGTGCAGGTAATTATAATTTTTAATAAATGAATATGATTAATAATTAAGATTAGTAATATGATTAATAATTAAGATTAAGATGATTAATAATAAGTCTTAACACTTTAAATCAAAATATTTAACAGCATTAATTAGGAAAAATTGCATGGTTCACTAAAATATACCTGAGCATCCACAGCTTAGGTAGAGTATACGTAAAGTAAATTATCAAAAACAATTTCACTTATTGCTCTTTCTTTAAGAAAGAATTACTGAATCAAAATATTTCTATAAAAGCATGCTTTATATGGAAACAAGTGTCACATAATACATTATGGATCTCAAGTAATTACTAACTATACTGTTGTGGCGGCCTGGTCATTCATTTCTCTCCCGATTCATTTGTAGGGTGAGAGTAGCTCTGTAATTATTCATTATCATGCAATAAAAAAGCGCGGAATATTGAACAATTGCATGCAGGTTTTAGAAATCCAGAGAAACTTTAATAATTATTATTCCACAAACTAATGAAGATAAAAAGAGGATTTGTTCAGAAAGAATAGAAATGGAACGCGATTTTTTTTTAAAAAAATCTAGACACCATAAGTTATTTATAGCCAAGTTTACAATTTAAAGCATCAGATGTTTCTGAAATTTTCATGGTAATGGGTTAAAATGCATAAGATATTGGTAAGTAGGAGCGATTTATAAATACACATTGCGTTTCCCAATGGAGGTTGACACATTGAACGATTGCTAACTGTTACTTATCTTTTTATCTTATGTAGCCTAAATATCATGAAATACTGAAAAATCACATATTTTAAATTATAAACTTTGCAAACATAAATTCTAATAATTGACAAAAAATTCCGGTTACATATCCTTTCTTCCTGATCAAACGCCATCTTTCCATCTATCTTTGTTCGCTGAAATATCGATATTAAAGTATTGAAAAACGCTCTGTATTTCAATACTTTTAAAAGTTAAATATATATTCGTTAATATGTATTTTATGTTTTTATTCTAAGCGATTAATAATACGAACTAAACTCAACTGTAAAGCAATCTAAAAAATAAATCTATGCAGCTGCAACTCGTTTTCAAAATATGTACACAACGGTAAAATATAAATTATGAGAATCATTCCAAGCAGATGAGAAATGGCATTTCTATGTATTTGTTACTTATTTACCCTGTATAACTTATTTTTCATGCTGTAATAACATGCTCCGTTCATATTTCTTTCATAAATGTCTAGAGAACAGTTGTTTTCTGTTTGAAATACTAGGTAATATCCACATCTTATGCCTTTTCAGTAACATTTCAGTAACTTATTTTACAGAATAAGGATTCTTGGATATAAATGGTTTCTCGAGTGAGGCTCAATGACCTAGAAATAAAGTGCCCTTAAACTTGATGCATTTGTCTTCATCCCCAATAAATAAAGGGCCCTCTTCCATAAATATAAAAGCTTTAAACAACCTTTTTCTAAGAGTGATATTAGATTCCAGCCACTGCTTTCGTTCATGTAGTATCTCAGAACATAATTGCATATGCTTCAGAGCTCCACAGACCAGGAAAAGGTAAATGATTTATCAAAGAAAGAAAATCCACTTGTTGCCATTTCTTGAATAACAAGTAATTGAGGTCGGAACCTTTCATTAAAAACACACTTTATTAAGAGACAAGTTGCATTTATTTTAGTTGCAATCTAAGATGGATCGGGTTTCGCATAACTCATTCACGCGGGAAGTTGTCCAAGAACAGTAATTATTGCATTATATGTAATGACACTGCAACTCTGAGCAAGCAGGTGGCCTGATCGATGACATTTAGTGTCTTATTAACCACGGGCAACTCGTTATTAACGGACCCTAATTAAAATTTTAATTAGAGTAGCGGATGGTGTTAGGTTATACAAGAGACGCAGAAATACAACTTGATACTTCCTCTCTTAACGAAAAAGAAATACCTGTCATTATGGATAATTGAAATACTTTTAGCCCAATACATTTTGTGAGGAGACATCTGTAAACATCTTCTGCCTCCCCCCTCCATGACTTACGACCTGATGAAAGAAACAAAAATGTGCAAGTTTTCCTGTCATTAACGAATAATCATCACTTATCCTCGCAAAAGGTAAAGAAGCTCTTAAATGAAATGCATCATCATTTTTTCTTAAAAGACAGTAGTTGTTATCTCATGCTGAAAATAGTAAATTTTGATTAGATTTGTCAAATTAACATTCCGAATTGACGTCGAACGAGGAGTAATGAGAATGTGTCATAATCTTTTTTTGTTGTAATCAGATGACGAGAGAGACATCTCATTCATACATTAGACTGAAAGAAATTTACATGCATCGATTGATTGTTATTAATGTTTTTCCATATCACATCAAAAATATAGGATTGATAAGCATTCTGCAAGGATAATATTACAATACTGAAGATGTTAAGTATGACGGTTGATAATGCAGGCTAAACAAAAACGCGATATCGTTTATGGAAAAAAGCCGGATGGATTTGGAATAAAAATACCAGTAACAAATTAAACAATGATCTGTTTCATTAAACATTTTAGTTGAGTTTTTTTAGTTTAAATTAACAAGTACTGCATAACAAACCTTTTTTTTTATCAATTATTATTTCGTTTTAAAATCGCTATTGGTACAAAACTAAAAGAAAACATTTCTTTGTTTAGATGTTTAAGAACCATTTTCATCATTTCCTTAGAATTGTCTATTTGCTGTATATTAATCTCACCTGAATTTTTCGATAAAAAGCTGCATTAGTAAAGAATTTGTCAAGTAATTGTTTTCAAACACTTCGTGCCACGTCAAATCACCATACATTAATTTTGATATATCTGGAACTAATATAGGAAGTCCAATTTATTAGAAACGGGTATTTTTTTTATAACATTTCTTTCATTGTTATTGTGTTTTTTGTATAAAAGTATGAAGATTTTCTTCCTACGAATTATGATGTTTATTTCTAACAAATTATCAGACCAAGGTAGTTTTGTGGAATATTCTCGGTGAGTAAGAATATAAGACTACCCTGGGTAATATGCCTTGGCAATGTGTGATTAGGGTTGTTTGATGACGCGAACCAGATGACGTCTTCGTCTTCAACTCATTGTTCAAAATGACTATCACTAGGGTAGTTTCGAACTATTTGCATACTAACTCTCTCTCATTTTAATAACTTATTATGTGAGCTTGCATATTCAGATTATTGAAATAATCATATTTAGAAGCTGTTTGTTATAGGGATAAACAATTTTTTATATATTAATCTGGTTAGATAACTTAGTGTTATAGGCACCGGGGGCACAGGATGCAGGCGTTATGTTATGCTATATTAATCGATAGGTTGTAACTTATCGTATAAAACGGAATAATACATCTAATAATTAAACTGCATAAATATTACAATCGCCAAAAGTACATAAATATTATAATAAGGAATAAAGAGGCAAAACATTTTTGAGTGAAGATAATTTAAATCACCGAAAATTATACAGTAGTTCTCAAGCACAATAAAATATAAATTAAAGGCAAAAGAAAATAATTCCTGATTTTCCAATAAACAATTATTTACAATAATATATATTATAATTGAATTTTAAGGATGATCAATACTGTAAAAATCACTTCGATTTTGCATGTCTTTCAAAAAATTAATAAGTATTGGCTCAGAAGCTATTTTTTTCCACATGATATGAATTTCCATTGAAGCTTTCAAATAAATAAGTAAAAGAAAACTGATTTAATTCAAAATGAATTTTAAATAACGAAGAAAAATGGTTTCTTAATTTATGGATAAGAAATGTTGTAAAATTTATTTTCGTATTGTCTGTTGCTAAGAAGATTTTAAACCAAGTTTTCAATTACTACTTTTTAACAGATTTCGGAATTTTGACTCTCTGTTGGAGACAACAGTCCTCGCTCAGGATGCTAACTCCCACAAAACAAGAACTATGGCGTTTCACAATTAGCTTATTTAATGCGCACAAGGTCAAAACGGCATAACGAATCTTTTGAAACCAAGTCTTAAACCTCTGATCCTCTACTTCCGATGTCGAGACACTATTACTGAGCCACAACAATCCCAAAAAGCTTTTCAACAGACTCTCTGAAAACTTCTTTTTAAACGGTCATTAAGATTTTAAAGGTAGTATTTATGAAAGGCAATTCATTTAAAAAGTAAGGAAATCAAAACATTTCAACAACATAACTTAGTTTTTATCAATCTTCTTAGTAATCATTTGTTTCTCTTATTTAACTCTGCCTGATGTACATCTTAATCCAAAAAAAAAGTTGCAAAAGTGCGGAAAAGACTTTCAGGACTTTTCTAAGCGATGTTTCCTTCCAGGAAATGAATTTTAAAAATAGTTGGATGTACAGAGCATGGAAGTGATCAATTTAGGAAATAAAACTCATTCTGGTTTCGGCTTCAAATAGGCTGAAGAACTCAAAAGTTTGTATTAGATCATCATTGTAGTTAAAATATATTTTAATAAAATACTCATAATATTAATTTAACTTTAAATAAAAAAGAAAACATTTCTTAAAGTCCACCATTTTTTTCCTCTAAACAACAGTGAATATTTTTAAAATTAATTTTTGAGACGTCTTAATTAAGAGAAAACAAATTTCTGTTGAAATGTTCATTCTATTAGAATAGTTTCGGGGAGAAAATTAAAATCATTATTTCTAAAGAATCTCAGTTAAAATAAAAATATTTAACTTCCATTAAGTTAAAAAAAAATAGTTGAATTTCTTAAATAAACAATACAGTTATTAAATGTGAAAGTAATTTCAGAAAAGGATGTGAAAAATTATCAGGGGAAGAAATTAAAACGTCTTGATTAAGATTTATTTTGAGGTAATCAATATATGTAAAAAATTTTTTAAAGAATTTACTCGGAGGCTTTTTTGCTTTAATGCTTTAAATGCTTTAAATGCTTAAATGCTTTAAATGCTTTGTTTACAAATTAATCCATTTAAAGCATTATTTTCTATTGAATACTTAACTACCTTTATTTTCCGCCTGAAGCGTTTAGTTTAAATCTTATAATTAAATTTTCTAACAAGATATTAATCATAGAATAAAAGATATCCAGATAAAAATATTCTATTAAAAAAACTATAAATAATATATATATATATATATTGCAATGAATTTGGAAAAAACAAATATTACTGAATGTGCAAAAATCATGTAATTTATCCGATATTGCTGTTCAAGACAACATAATAAGAAAGTTATAGATATTTAATGAAACTTTAATTATACTATAAAAAAGAGTTTTTACAGTATAGTAATTTTATTTATTTATTTTGTATTCTTTTCCTATTTTTCTTTTTTCTTGCACCAAAACTAGGCTCATTTAATATTAGGCAAAGAAATAATGTTTTCATGATTTTAGAAAAAAGAGTTTTAATGGGATATTTTCATCACAATTAAATCCACTGACTGAAATTATAATACACTAGCCATTCGAAATTAATGCAATTGCAGCTCTTTGTTATTAAATAAAATTTTCATATTTGCACCTTCATGTTAATTAAGAATATCGTCGCTTTCTAAATGCTATTAAAATAATTCTGAACTATTTTTTACATAGTATCTTCACAGAAACATTTTAAATTGTTTTTTTTTAATTTTAATTTTCAATTTATGACGCAACAATCATTATTACCAAACGATTTAAAATATTTTATTTGATTCTCCAAAATAGTGAAAATAATATAATTATTTTAAGAAGTGTTTTTATGAATATACTTAAAATTTTGTGTCACATGTTTAGTGTGTAAAACTAGCATAAGTCGCATGCTAGTTTAGTGTAGTATCAATAAACTTTTAAGGAATACCAGAAAAAGACATACTTTTTCTAGTCTCTTATGTCAATATATAAATAAAAAATATACCTTTGTGTATAGATAGAAAAAGCTTTAGAATTTTTCAATTTACAAAAACCAGAGATGACTCAAACGAACATAAGAAACTAAATGTTCTTCATCTGAGCTCAAAATACCGGATGTTACTAACGCAGTGAAATCCAAGTGAAAGAACGACCTTCTGTGAACCTTTAGAAGGATCTGTACACTATTATATAGTATTGCCATTGTCCCCACTTTCATATAATGTTTTTATATTTCCACTTCACACATATGGTTACCATGGAAACACACTGTGGAAGAAATAAAATGAGAGGCATTAAAGTCTCTTGGAGGTGGAATGGTTTTATGTTCTGAAAAAGAGAACCGTTTATTGGTTCATGCTATTGCTTGTCGGCATCTGGGTTCGCCGTAACTGCTTCAGATCAAACGTTACAGATCATACCTCGACTAAACTGAAAAAAATTTGATGTTTCAATTACCTTTAAAGACTTTGACAAATCAGGAGAATTGGCACTGATTTATATTCATACTCAAAGGGCAAACGATCTGTATGCAGGAAATTAAATCATACCAGAATTAATATCCAGGATTATACCAATTTGTTGTATATAATACAGCAAATTGGTACATCTTAGTGGCCATGAAAAAAATTTCTTTAATGAAAATTGGTGATGAGCGGAATTTCTAGACGAGAAATAAGTCTAGATGGGGATTCCAGTGAAAATCATCTGATTTCTCAACAACCCCTGGATGGCAAAGAAACGAAGATTTTTTTAAATATCCGAAATGGCAAGTTTCTTTTGATAAGAAGAAAGGGAACACATTGTAATGATCCACAAAAAACTCTTTGAAACGTTTTTCTATCCAATTTTTAAATTTTATTGTACCTTAAAATGTCTTTCTATTTCTGTAATTTTATTTTTATATAAAATATATATAGGATAATATTGTAATTCTCTCATTTCAATGTTATTTGACTCTGTTTTTCGCAGTTGTTCAGATACAAAATGTCTCTGACATTGACACTTATAAAAGATCTACAAGTCCAAATGCTTTACATCGGTATTGTATGCATACCTTCGCACATTGATTTTTTTGGGTAATAATTAATATAAATTTCTGCGAATTAATTAATTAATTAATCAAATTTGAGAATACGTAAATATATTACGCGTATCCTACTTAAGTAATACTTACACACATCCTAACTAATATGATTACAACTGATGAAATTTAATTATTAAAATTAAGAAAAATAGTTCAAAGTAGAGTTTTGTGTCAAAAATGCACGGCACAACTTTGTAGAAAGTTTTAATAACTTCGACTTTAATAACTACCAGTTTCAAGGTACATTAGTTCAGCAATTAAATTGCGAATTAATACTTCTATATTATTTCAATTATAAATGCATAAAAAAAAGTCTATAAAATGAAAAATCTTTGATCAAAGGATTTATATTTTTTAAAAAATGTTTATCACAAAAGCTTAATATCAATCAGTTTAGGAAAAAATGTTTTTCATTAATATTGCAATTTTTTATGAATGGAACTTATTCTAAAGGACATAACATCACAGCTCAGCGAAAGAGAACTCGCAGTAATATTACATCAGTATTTTTGCTTGTTTTTGCATTCATTTCATTGAAGTAAACTTTCGAAATAGGAAATTTTGAAATCTCGCAACATAAAAATTCGGATAATTTAATCCGATCGTTGAGATATATCACTTGCTGGTACTGACAATCGAACTAAAATGTTAATAAATTCAGTCTCAATCCAAAAAGCAACATAGAATTAAACAAATGTTTTACAACCCAAAAAATCAGTGATTTACTTGAGATCCATAATAAAGTAATTGTTTGTATCTCTATCATTAATTTTAAAAATCTTAAATACCAGATTCTACTGCAAATACGCTCTGATTCGCTAGAAATCACATGGTAGATGTTCAACACGCTCCTGTTGGTGGGGTGTGAAGGTTTAGGGAGGCGCCAACTCAGGCGAGGTTTTCATCATCTGTTAAAAAAAATAGAATAGATAGAATCAAATAGAACAAAAAAACTCTGTCAAAAATAGCCCATGCTTCAAGGAGAGATAAACTAAAAATTTGATTAATTGACAAATGTCATCAAAATTATTTATTAATAGTCTTCCAATTTTATTAGTCTTTTGGTAAACCAATGTTAAAATATGAAAGATTCATTTTATTCTAATTAATGATTATTTGTTCTATATATCTCATTAAATTCTGAACGGAGTTTTTAAACATAATAACCAGCTAAATTCAAATATATTATGGTTGCTCTACCTTGTCATAAAAGAACCCTTGTAGTAAATCAGCCTAAACACCTGCTTTGTGTCTATTCAAAGATAACTCCAATAATCCGCAAATGATAATATAACATCTGAGTAATAACTAATACCAATGATAATAAAATGAAAAATTTTGAGTGACTTTTTATTGATGTTATATTTTTAAGATGGCCATCTTAGAGAAATAAATTTCAGCTTAGTTTTCAAATCTGTACTTTTACTTTTACTTTTCCTGTATAATATCGTCTTTATTTTTAATGAATATCTATACTCAATACATGGGAATAAATACAATTACTTTTTCAACTAAACGAATTACTATTTATATGCTTGCTATATTAGTGTCACTCATCTAACTGCGTTGAATAACTGAGACATGATGTTCGAGAAGAAAGGATGAAAAATATACGCCGATGTTTTTCTATAAACAACCATGTTTTAAAACCTAGCTTTCCCTCCATTTTCCATTCCTAAGCTAATTTATTTAATAGCTTTTTTTATTCAAAATAACTGCAGCTAGAAGTCATTAAACTTGGTTTACTTTTTATAAACACCCATAAAGTATGAAAAATTTATTTTCCATCCTTTTTCCTTCAAATAAATTTATTTACTATATCGATTGAAGCAGACATTTTCTAAATAATTCTAAATAGGAGAACGCAGTACATCGTCCGTTGGTTTTTCTCAACTTCCACTGAAAAACATCAAACGTGTGCGCCATTTATGTGTCCTTTATCCTGATGATGTTGGCAACAAAGCGATTTATTTTTTCGCAAGTGACCAGCTAATTAAAGCATTTTTATGGCGACATAATGTTTTCAGCGACATCATAAATCTACTTCAAGAAATGGCGAATGCAAAACTCGAAGTAAGCAGAGATAATGAGAATGACTAATTTAAGACATAAAAGGAGGAAACTTTTGGAGAAGATAATTGGGAAGTTTGGAAAACCTTTAATTTACTTAACTACTAGTGTCTGGAAAGATCATGCAACTTTAGTTTTCGAAGCGTTAAGAATAATGATTCAATTTGGATTTTTCAATTCACTTAACAAGTAGCGAAGCATTAATTGGAAGACATCGTCATTAAATTACGAGTAATATTTTAAATCGTTTCTAGAAGGCTTGGAATATTCTGAAAATGTATACTTTCTTAAAGAAAATATGAGTAAAACGTAAGAAATGTTCTGATGAGCAACTAATATTCTTTAATATTGTATTCTGATTGTGGTGCTTTTATATAATGCGTAGATAGTACTCAAAAAGTGTGTCTATTCTCCTTCAATATAACATATCAATAGCACGTTATATGGCCATCTTTTTGTTTTACTTTTGACACTGTAAGTTAATAAAGTTTATCAAGAGTATTAACTACTCCTTTAAATGTATTATAGTCAAGAATGATACTCCGTTGGAAGATTTACACAAAAGTGATTTTAGCGTAAAACATGAAACAATGATGTTATTGAAGAAATATAAATTTACATATACTAGTAGAATTTGTATGATAAACCAATTATTAAATATCAGTTAAAAAATATAATTAATTATAAGCATTATTAACTGTATTCATACTTATATAAATATTTATAACATCTAAAACCTATGGAACAAAATGAACAACACTATTCACATGCTTTTAATGTAAATGTAATCATCATTTTTTGCCCAAAAGACGTAAATGTAACTTCTTTTCCCTGCACCGATAATTACAGTCGTATTTTAAAAACATTTTACTGTACTATTAAAAGCTATATAATAATGCCATATAACCACGTAAGCATTCATGCAATAGTTTAGAAGATATTTTGAAAAAACATCATGTTTGGGGAAAAAAAAAAAAAAAACGAGAACCGAAAGTCGTAGCAGGGTTAAACCGTCTGGACTGTGATTAAATGGATTGCTCCTGACAAAGAAATCCCTTTCCAAACTGACTTTTCTCACGAACAGGAGGATGTTTGACTCTCAGTGAATTTATTCCACACCAAGTCTTTATAAATGGAGCGACTTTGGAGAAATCAAGTCTCAGTCATCAAGCTACCAAGGGTCGCAGCAAACTACGGATTCAATGCTACGGAGCGATTATCAATGATGAGACTTCATTGGCTTCATTTTTTTACTGTCATTTAGAAAGAAAAAAATTCTAATCTGTTGCTAAATTTGGACGTATGGGGGATTTTAATTCATACAACATAGATGCGGCTCTAGCCGCTCTGCAAAATCACTCATACACAAACACGTTAAGGCATCTTAAGTAAATTCTGAAACTAATAGAATCCTCGCTCTATGCAACTTAAAATAACATCTCCTCTGTTTTCAGATATTTGAATAACATTATTTATACAGATGTTGAGTGAATGAGTTTAGGCAACTGAAAACTGACAAATTAAATACAAATTAAATTAGAAAGCAATAAATGTTACAAAATATCTTTATAATAAGATATTTTCTATCATTATAATGATACAAAGTATGTTATAAAATAGTTTGTAACATGATAATGATAGAAAGTATCTTATAAGTAACCCTTAAAATAAATAAGCTCGTAAAGTAATAATATATACCACCCTTTTTTTTCCTGAAAAACTTTGAACTAAGTTTCCAATTTAATACCATGAATCGTTATCGACCATCTTCATAAGACATTATATAGAGTAAAAGCTAACTTAAGCTGGAACAAATGATATGAGTTTCTTAATCTTTTAACTTCTTACCCTGTCTCTCTCCGATTTCTGTCTAAAACAACTAACAATAACTTTAGAGTGGCCACTCTTTTCTAGTAAGGACAAGTTAATAGACTGTTCGCAATGAGACTGATTGAAGGAATGAATTTAGGAAAATAGCTTATTACATAAAATTAATATGACCCATTAATTAGATAAGTTAATATTTAATTAACAAATTATAAAACTTAGTTCTGGTTTGAAATAAGAAATTGAAAAATCTAGATATTTTTCAAATCAAAAATTTGCCAGAAGTTTATGACAACTTTATTTTAAGGTGAAAAATACTCACACGTTACTACCTCAAAATAATAAAAGTAATTAATTTGATTGCGGAGACCATATTATGTGGTCAAAGTGTTTATTAATAATTTTTGAAGTTTTTTTAACTTATAAAGAGATTGCAGCCCAAAGGAGAAATGGTAAAATAGCTTAGAGTAGACGTTTGCAAATAAATTTACTGTTAAGCATAGTTCGTTATGCCTTAGAAAAGGTAAAATAAACCTAAAATTTTATCAGGTTCGAAAAAGAGTCTTTTGCTAAATCCATAATGGAATTTAATTAATTTTAATTATCATGTATTAATTAACTTAATTTAATCGCTTAAATTTCATATATTTTATTACCAAGGCTTCGTAGATATTTTTAAAATTTCATTTCAAAATTATTTTTGTTGTTTCTAATGGCACTTGTCAGAGACAAGCCCACTGACTTCAGAAGTCAGTGATTTTAAGCCAAGAGTGCATCTCTTGCTTTTTTAGTAGCGCCATCTAGGGCCAAGAGTACATCTTAGCTACGCACATGTCGCAATTCTTTTTACGGGGCGGACTTCATTCATGCATTTCATTCACAGATCGTAATTTAGACCTGAATCAGAGAACGATCATCCCTTATCCAGTACCCCCAGTGGTATTACTTGCGAAATGGAGGACTTTGAGACCACGACAGATTTATACGCGCGCCAGCCACCACACGCACACACGGAGAGTCTTCGGCCGGCTGGGTTCGAACTCGCAACCCAAGGGACACGAATCCAAAGCCCTACCAACCAGGATACCCAGCCCTAATTTTATTTAAACTACGATGATGACAAAATACCTTTTAAAAATTCTAAATTTCCAAACAATCTTTATATAAATTGTACTGTGTTCAAAGCTTATTTCACTTTAAAAAAGAAAGTGATTAATTTATTTAGCATTTCCCCATGAAAAAAAGAATTTTGAAAGTTTCCAATATTAGAACACAGAAAAGATATTTAAACTACGTATATTCAGATCTATGAAAAGTCGCACAAAGAAATAATATCGGTGACCTTTATCAATTAAGTAGGCAATAAAAAAAATTTATATGAAGATCATGCGAGGTGAAATAAATATTTTACTGATAACAAAGGAAATTCAATTTTAATTCGAACTTCAGAAATGGATTTTAGTTTCTTAGTATTCAAAATATAGAGGAAGTAGTGTAATCGTCAAAAAGTCAAAAAAATCACAATTCGAGTTTTTGATTAACTTCTACGGTTCAGACCTAGCTGAGTGCGAAAAACATATTGTTTATCTGTAGCACTGAGACATTTAACACTAAAAAACCCATTGTCTGTCTATAAAACGATAACTCAAAAACGCTTTGATCTAGACGACTAAAATTTGGTATATGGAATTACGATCAAATTTGTAGATTTCTCTTACCTTTTGAATGAAATCCATCCGCAGGAAATTTGTCTGTCTGGCTGTTGGAGTACAAGTGAAATCGATAATGTGCAAAACGAAGAGGGATAGATGAATGAAATTCGGTCCACAGATTTAACATCTATATTGCAGACATTTATCAAATTTTGAGTCAAATCCAAAGAGGTGTTGGTCATCTTTCAATCTGTATTTCCGAATGCTATCAAACGCAATAATTCATAAACATAATGACTAAATCAATGAAATTTGGTACAATTCTTGTGATTACATAATGTAGTTTCGTGTCACATTTTGATGTTAATTGACTGGCAAAAAATTCTCTTTCTTGGTGTGTTAGTTTGTGTTTTGTATTAAAATACATCTTGCTTTTATAATACATTCTGCGAGATATACGATGATACGCGAGATACACAAATCTACGATGAAAAAAAGATTTTGTATAATTTCTGTGAGGGAAATAAAGAGATACAACTATGAATAAAAATACATAGATTTAAATGCATTTGGATAAATGTATCTAAAATTGGTATTTACTGTTTGCTTTCACGGTATGTTCTCATTACAGAATCAAAGGAATTGCCCGCGCCACAGGAATATTGAATGGAGTATAAAATTGTTATTTTTTTATTATTAACAGAAGAAAAAAGTTTTTTAAAAAATGTTTTTTCTTATTAGTTATTTCAAATGCACAACTAGTTATTTTCAAAATATAATGATTGTTAAATGCATTGAATCCAAATATATCTTTTTGTTAAGTAATGAGAAATAAGTCCAGTAAGTCAGCCATCTGACTCTCCGACCCGCCACGAAGGCACACGGATTTAAACCATAAGGCTGAATGATCGGACCGCCGCAACAGCAACACTGGCGGGTACTGTGTTTGAGTCCTAAGGGCCATCACCGGCCACGGTACAACCCTCCCCGAAAGAAGTACGTCCCGTCATCGATGGGAGGAGTCAGATCCCCCACCTATTTGTGTATCCTCCAGGGTGGCGAGATCCAACCACCATGCCGGAAGCATCTCATCCTCATTTCGAGGTGCCACCCGGGGGTTAAATAAGTCGAGTAAAAATAAAATCCTCCTATATCTATATTCTCATTGGTAAGTGTTTAATTACCATTAATGTAAAGCTTGTACACCGCAAAACAAAACAAGTATATTTTTATAAATATTTGTTACATAAACTACACGAATCTCAAACTGGATTTACAGTATCTATCTCTCCTTTACAAATGTATTTTATTCAAAGTTGTGTTCATATATTTGCTAAATATGAAGAGCATAAAAACTCTTTTTTTCATTGTAAATAAAATTAATTTCATTATAATTAATTGCTGCAAACTCATCATACAGCAATTATTATAAAAGAAAGATATTATCTGTAAGAAATACAAAGACAACATAATAAACAAGAACAATAAACACAAAAAATTAAACATTGGTATTGCTGCAAATAACTTGCAAAAATTTTAAACATGTTAAATAAATAATTTGTGGTAACAAATTGTATATAATAATAAAACAAGGAAAAATGGTAGTGGATATATTAACATAAAATTATAAAATATGAATAATATAATTAGAATATAAAATTATTTTCAAAATGTATATGCAAGTTATTTTTTTTGCAGTGAAAGTTATGTGAAAAATTAAATATGAAGATTTGTAAAAATTATGTTCAGAAATGTTCAAATTATGTTAAAAAAAAATTCAGAAATTAACTTAACTAAAGTAAGAAAAAAATTAAATCACATTTTAAATTTTCCTAAATATTTATCAAACCAAAGAAATGAAATATAAGTTTAAAAAAATATTTGGCAAAATAATAAGCTAAAATCTTAAAATTATTCAAATTCATCATAAAAATTCTGTAGTTATCGTGTGGTTTTTTTAATCAAGTATGTCATCATGTGCTATTATTTGCTTAGTATGCTTAGTTACATTCTTTATACCACTTCATATAGCAAATATTATTACGCATCTAAACAAGCAAGTTACTCCACAATGTCTTGTCTTTTGTTGTAACGTCAAACTCTTTTTTCTCCTATAATTTGCTTAAAAGAGACCAAAATTAAATTACTGCCTTACGTTTGAGGTGTATCATATGGACATTATTTGAACTCAAAAAGTAACAATAAGGTTTTGTTTTTACCATAAATGTTAAATCATTTTATACTATGAATTTGTCAAATGATATAACGTAATTTAAAAAGTCATGATTTCAGTAAAGAAATTAAGAGTTTTCTTCGATTCGAAAATATATTCGATGCAATCAAAAAGTATTTTTGTAGTGAAAACCACACCAGTAATATATATCAAAAAATTATTATTATAACTAACTATTTACAGATTATTATAACTAATCTTCTGTATGATCAACAAACTGCATTTTTTAAAAACTACAGAATACTTCACAGAATTTCATTACTGAGTGCTTCATTGATTTTTAAGTTTAAAAAATATGTGTACCACCAAATTTTAAGGTAATTTCCTTTTCAATAAAAAAGTTTTTGCGGAAAGATAAAGAATTTAAAATTTTGCTGGGAAAACTTCTTTTCAATCAACCGTTTTCTAGAAAATTGTGTAATTAACTTTTAAACATGTTCGGTATAATAGTAAGCTTCATTAAAGAAAAAATGAACTGAAAATTCTTCCCTAAGAAAATAATGGTTAAAATTACTAAGCGTAAAACCTCCAAAGTAAATGCGTGTATAAAAAGTCTGCAAAAGACAAAAAAAAAAAAAAAAAAAGATCGGAATAATTATTGCTGTAAAATGAAAGATGCCAATTTACTCTGTTGAAAAAGTGAAATGAAAATTTTCTGAATGTTAGTATATCTCACGGTAGTCTGACATCCGAATTAACTCAATTTAAAACATGTCAGTTAAATTTCTGAAGTTAAAAGAAAATAGAAAAATATCTCGTGTTGTACGATTTTTGTTAAAAACTATTATTATACTAAAATTCTATATTTTCAGGGCTTTGGCATTTCTTATTCTTTCAATCCTGGCTTCTTTAACTCCTTTTTTTTTCAATTAAATTTTTTACACGAATAGAAGTTGGCAGTTCAAAATGGCATATTTCAAATCAAACAGATTAGATTATTTTTATTATTTTTTTATAAATTTTTATTATTTAAAAATGTAGTAAAATACGAAATTAGAAAATAGATATAAGAAAATTAAATGAAGAAAATTCTGAAATATGAAGTCTCTTCAACATTTTCTACTACTATTACGAATAACTTTAATTAGAAAATTTTGTCCTGCAATGGAAATTAAATTGAAAACTGAAAAGCCTATCGATAAAGAAAATCGAAATCAAGATAATTATACTACAAATTAAAAAAAAGAGTTATATTCGAGATATTATTCTTCATAATTTTGATTGTATATATTGAAAATTCTGAAGAAGTTCAATGCTGAAAAAATCTTTATAAACTCCAAATTATTTTATAAGCTCACAATCTAGATTGTAACCTACACTTTAAGAAGACATACTTTAAAAAGATTAAAAGAAAACAGCGTACTTTAAGAGCAGGTTTTCTTACTTAAAGTATCAATAAAAGAGAGTACTTTACAAGCGTTGCTAAGAATAAGAGATGTAATGTGAGGAGTTCTAGACGCAACGGTGTAGAATAGCCATTTAAAAAAAAGATTTTAACGAAACATTAAACATATACTCTGAATTTGTTCGTAGAATCATATTTGTGAAAGACTGATTATATAGATTTGCCCCGAAGGTACTTTGCTAAGAAATGGAGTAAAGGTTTTCCTGATAATTGGTCATCTCATTTGGCTCATTGGTCAAGGAATCGTAAATAGCCAGAAAGAATCAGTGTCCTTCTTACTCTAAATAAAAGATCAAGGCATCAGGAAACTTCCATCAAAGCTCTGACTTCAATGTCTCGATCTGCCACTAAAGCAATTCAGAGAGTAAGAAGGATTCTATCAAATTAAGTTAATGGTGGAAAACTACTCCGTGGTTCAAAATACTTACTTATTCTTCATGCATTACTAGAAATGTTTTCAGTATTCCACCATTAGAAGTTCCGAAGTTAATCGCATTATTTCAGAACTCTAAGTATCGCAATAAGTAAATATTCGTTATTTCAGCACTAATCGTCAAGCAATTAAACATATAACCGAATTTTTTTGTATTGGTAAAATGTTTTTTCATTTTATATTTATCCTAAATTACATATTTATTTTTAAATATGGATAAAATGGAGGGATTTTTAAGTATGGATAAATATGGATATTTTACTAAAATTACACATTTATTTATTTTTAAACTTGAATAAATTCACAATAAAATTGTTATATCAAATATCATTACGTTTTCCATTGAAGGTATGTTAACAAATAATTTTTGTTGTAACTCGTTCAGTATCGCTAAATCACATAAACTTTTTTTTATTAACATATTATTAACAACGAAATATTTTTAAATTCTTTTAAAGCTTACATTATTACTTGATGAGATTGTTGTTCCATAAATTAGTTTATATCTACTAATAATAAAGGAAAGTTCGTACGTGCGTACGTCAATTAATAAATGGCCCTAGAAGGGCACAAGATTTGAATCCAATCGGAAATCTCAATTACACAATTAATAGAACAAATGTAAAGATATTAAAATATTTTTTTCTGGAATCCTTAACATTAAAGTCATGCGAACAGTTGGTTGCCAAAGGAATCTCATTTAAAAATATTAAATGCTTTCAGAGCTCAAATTTCATATTTTAATATAGCAATAAATAGTACTACATTATTTTCAAGCTTTTTTAAAGTATCATTAATTAAAATATTCATTTAAATGCGTATTTTTCCTCTATTTTTAGCAAAAACAGTAAACAAATATCACTAATATATAAAAAGCAAATTAAATGAAATAATAAACATTGCCAAAATATATCAAACTTAATTATAAAAAGAGAGGACGCAGTTTAAGATTCTTTTCAAGATTAAGAAACATTTATGCACGAAAGCATCAAAAGATTTTTTTTTCTTCATATCAAATATTTGTTATAGCAAAGCAATGACCACATACAAAGTTGATAGACGAATGTGTCTAAAGCAGACAGTGAGTGCAGTCACATGTAATGGTGGCTCAGAAATTAACAGTCCTGTAAATAAAATCTATCAAAAGATTCAATTTTTAAAAAGCTATTTTATACCTAAGTAATTCAGATTTTTAATTTCAAAGAAAGATAAAAAGTTTGCTGTATTTCATAAATATTAAATAAACAGTATATGATATAAATTCCTTGTAGTTACGATAGTAAAAAATTATGTGAACGATGAAGTGATGAATCATTAGATAAAGGTATTGGAGTCACTTTCTTCTCACACTTCTACTCCCCTCACTCTGCTCAGTGATACTCGTCTATAAATGAATGTCAAGTAAGATGTACAGTAAATAATCTACGACGTACGTTGTTTTAATCTACAATAATTAATGATAATTTATATCTTCTTATAAAATCGTTTATTCTATTAAAATTTTAGAAAATATCCAAATAGTATTTTTCCGAATAGTGACATCTAACAAAAAATAAATGAATACCAAATAATCAAATATGCCACTTGTCAGACTGTAAAGATTAAAACTAAAACTCATAAACGACTAATGAGAAAAAAATTGAGAGAAAGAAGACGAGCTTTCGATTGGTTCCAAAAAATTAAGAATCTGAAGTGTTCCATACCAGCGCTTATCTGATTACAGCTCTATAGCCTCTGAATTGAAAGTGTTGCTTTAATCTCTAAGCTATCAAGCAATTGTGTCATAGTGTTCTTTCATGAACTAATCTCAAACCATCCTATATCTGCGATTCTCTTGATTTTTAATTCAATTCCTGCCTTATTATCTCTCCCTCTGTTTTGTTGATCGTCGTACTTACAGAGTAAAAGAGTAAGCAAAGGGCATCAACTCTCAGAGTGGAAAAACAAATTATATAGTTAGATAGAACATCGACAATGCAAATTTAAAAAAAATAATAATAATTTCGGAGGTGCTGCAGCTCTGCAGCCTTTTGTGAATGAGTCACCTCGGTTAGGTAAAGAAAATTGTCAAATTCACTTACTTTAGCTGCATCGTTCATATATCCTCAGAAAGCTTCAAAAAGTACAAAAAATAGTATTGTGCACCGCGCTTATTGAAATTTTTACTAAGGTTTCTATACAAGCAATCGATCAGATCCAAACATTTGTACATGAGGTTATCCTTTCATTTCATTTTTTGTATGAACTTGAAATAAAATGCCTAAAAAGTGTTTTCATGGTCCTAGAGATACAGTAAATCACATCTAAACACATGCACATAATGTTGTTGTTTTTGCATTTCTTTTGAAAAACACTTGGAATAATTAACAATGAAGTACATGAAACATAATTCCACGGTGCTTTACAGGTAGTTTTTTAGAATAGCAGATTTGAAACTCGGTCAAACTTATATCTGCTAAGGAAGTGGGCTAGATGTGTCACATTTGTTTGGTGTTTAAGTTTCGAAAGCAGATGCCGATTCGAATGATAAGATGTGGTTCTCATCATCTGCCAATCATTCGAAAGTAAGATGTTCTTCTTTAAATAACTTTTCAAAATCGTATCGTTACATATGCATATTTAATAATATATAACTTGAATCAAACATATTTACTAATAAATAAATCCAGTATTTTAGAAAACAGTAAATAAATGCAGAGTAAAGTTTTTACACTCTACATAAAATTTAAAGTTTTTTATCAGTGTCTTTGTTTCGAAATATAATTTTTAAACAAAAATATTGATCGCAATCACAGCAGTGTATATGTACCGAAAAAAATATTTTTAAGAAAATATATTTAAATTAACAATTGAGAAATATGATATCATAGTTCAATAGTATTTATTTTGTATCAATAGCACCAAGTCAACTCTTTTGTATATACATATATCCAGATAAATGAAAAATGTAAAGCACTGTACAAGCCTATTAGCTATGATAATACTCTCGTGAGAGAATGAACTTATGTTCTAGTTTCAAGAAAGGTTATCAATATTCCAAAGAGGGTACCTTTTGTAAAGCCGGCAAAAGATTAAAACGTTGAACTAATTTCATACCCGGGTAAACTTTTGATATGAAAATAAAATTCGTAATAAATTGTTGTGCAAAGCAGGTTAATTAGTCTGTTAAGATAAATGTCTCTTTCTGCAGTAGAAAATATCAAAACAGTCTTTAATGAAGATTATAAATGTTTGAATTTTTTATGAGAATGCGTGCACTGATATGAGTTTAACCATAGCGCTTACCATAAAATTTTGAATATTTATATACACAAAAGGGTGAAGCAGCATTATAAATGAATTGTTTAAGTATGTGACTAGATTCGGGCTGATTTTTTTAAACGCTATTTAATAGTTATGGTTTCGAATTTTGCATAAAACAGATTCATAAATATATATGGAACCAAAATATACCATTTAAATGCCCAAAGTTGATTTTTAAATAGGAAGAAACGAGATTTTTTGGAGGGTTAGGGCTAAAATGAGGTATAAAGCATAAGTCTTCTAGTTTAAAAATTTATCAAAGAATTTTTTTTAATCTTCCAGATATCTTAATAAATATATTGCCTATTTCACCTAATAAATAAACAGTATTTTTTATCCAATCTTTGAATATTGGGGTTCCCTCTCTAAATAATAGGAATTTTTCTCTAATTTTTGCAACAATTATGGAATTTTTCTAAATGAATATATTGCTTATTATTTAAGATAAAGAACTGCAGAATATATTGAGATATTGCTATACGAAATTTCAACGGAAAAATATGCATTAAATTTTTATTTATAAGATTGTTAATAAGAAACTTAGATCTTATACATCTAATGTTTAGAATTCATTTCTACTATAGTTCAGAATTTGTGAAAATAGATTTAAAGATGTAAAATATTATTAAAAAGTGTATATTATGCAAATATAAAAAAATCAGTATAATTTAGCAAAGAATGAACTTAGAATAAAATTAAAGTGGCTTTATAAAAGAAATGATCTTGAAATCAAGAATATTAAATAAAAAATATTTCATATTTTCGCATACAAAAAAATAACTTTTCAACGTAATTTTCTACCTCAAAAATAGAAACCCTTCTGTATTTTCAGCAGTTTGATTTACTGGAATTTTTTTTTCTATTCATGCATTAGACGCGGAACCATGCATTTATCAAATCAATCATTTCTAACATTTTTATCTTAAGAGGTGTGCATAATAGAAGACTAAGAATCTCGACTAACATGTTTAGGAACACGCTACTTCAAATGTTACATGTTATGACATGTTACCTACTAACATGTTGCTTCAAAATATTTTAATGCAAAAATTATGAAATCAGGAAGAGAATATTTTCACTTCATTATTTTCAAATAGAATTTTAAACTTAAGCAATATATTTTAGAATTTGTAGTTAAATATCTATATTTTTTTCTCATAACTTTTTTAAACTGGTATTTTTTTATTTAGGGAATTTGTAACATTATTTTGTGTCATCATTAGCAGCTATTAAGTAGAATCAAAGCCAAAAAATTTGTTGGACAAAAAAATTTAGACATGAGGCGATAATTTTTAAGAAACTACAAGATAAAATACGAAAGAACATTAAAATATTCAAATTAAATTTGTTCTTATGAATTCTGAAAATGAATCATTGCAATTATATAATATTATAATAAATGTTGAAACTTACTATATTCACATATAGCTAAAAATCGCATTTTAGATTCACTAATGTTTTCTGAATATATAATAAAACTTGATGGCTTTTTCGTTTTAAATTAAATGACCAATAATAAACTCTAAAAATAATATTACAAACTTCTTTCATAAAATTTTAAAAACTGCTTGCATATTAATTCACAAGTCTTGAAAATGGAATAAAAGATATTCCACAAACAAAAGTTGCGAATAAACTCGCCTTTCACAATGAAAAGAATCGTCTGTATCACAATTAAAAATCTTTTTGTCGATTAGTTCCGTTGTCATTCATCAATGTTTGAAACCTAAAAGAACGTGTTTTGAAGGTAGATTGGGAGCCATGATGTTCGTGATCATCTTCTGCATATATCTATCTAAATTTTTATGTCTTTATTCTGGATCGAGAAACCAGTCACGACTTTTTTAATTGAATGTATTAATTTACTTAAATTATTGCAGATCTGTCAAAAGGAAGTTTGAATACTGACTGAAAAATTTTTGAAGCTGCTAATTTAATATACAAATATATCATTTTCTTCAATTCAATCTTCTGTAAATCCCTGCCTCTTTATGAACAGGGCATGCTATCTTTAATTTATTGCGCCCTTGTTGAAATTTACGAGGGAATCTAGTAACAGAAATTTATTATAGATGCACAAAAAGATAAGACTTATATTATAATTTTATCAACAACTTAAAGAAGTGAAATAAATTTTCGTAAACAATCATGTGATCGTTCTTTACCGCTTGTCACTGTTTCGCGTCCATTGTGATATAATATTTATTTAGTGCTTCTAATACTATCTTAATACCACAATCTCCTTACATTTATATTTTATTTGTTTCTCAATAAATTTGCTTACAAGTCTGTTTATATAAGATAATATTATAAAAGTATAAATTGCATTAAGTAAATTAATTTTCAACTTTAATCTCTTAAGCATAGCAAAACTTCACACAAGTTCAATATGAGCTCTAATCCCCCTCCTTTTACAAAAGAAAAAAGATCTTTTTTAGGATGTTTAGTTACTTGTGATTTTTGTGGTCATATAGTCAGATCTTAACTCTTTGATTTATTAATATTTTTGAAAACTACAAAATATTTCTTGGTAAAAACTATAACATGCGTCAAGTGAAAATATGTTTGGCCTTTTATGAAAACAGCAATTCTTATAACAACGCAAAATTATATGTTTTATAATTTTTCTCGTATTTTTTTATGTGAATGGCAACTACTGTCCCTCAAATAGGAATAGTGCAAATCATTATTTGAAAAAAAGGGATATGCAGAAATGTAGCTTAAATTATTGTTAACGATTTCAGATTTCCCATGTGAGAAGATGAAAATTGTATTTCTAATTGCTCACAATTTCTACTGAACTATTTTTGTATGATTCCATTCAATTTAACCGGAATTTAGTTAATTCAAAGATATCTGTTTTTCTTCCAAACTCATAAATCTGAATGGCATGAAATAACCAAAAGAAATTTCTACACTTAATTGTTATGGTGCCCTGGTGGAACGATTTTGGCTTCAAAGATCACGAGTTCAGAATCTGACTCTTTCTTCGATTCGCAGAGGCGAATCTTTCGAGGTCGAGATCTAGTATACTGCTTCTCGTGTAGTTTAGAAGTTTTCAAGAAGTGTTAGTTCCCCACTCAGTTTAATCACAGTTAAAAATAACCACATTCATCCCAAGAAAGCTTTTATGTGATTTCAAACAGTTATGTTAATTAAATTAAATTCTTCCTGAATGTAAAATAGATACATTAAGAATTTCTATATTTTATTAACCATTCCAAATTTTCTCTTTTTCTATATTTGTTTAACCATTTTTTCAAGAAACGGAGAGCCTTGGTTACTGAAACTTGGTAAAAAGTTCACGCTTCAGGGCTTGATGTTTCCAGGTTTGAAACTTAACTGTAATGAGGAACCATCGGTTTAGTGCTTGTTCACTTTCCAGTACCAAATGCTCAAAATCAAAATTGGAAACCCAGAAACGGGTTATTGGCGAAGGCGCCGCTCTTGTTATCTGCCCACAACTCAAAAATATGAGCCCAGTCCCGTTATTCACTTCATGTGGTTGCGTAACGGATCGTAAATCTAACGAAACTTTTAGAATAATGTAAAAATATTTGAATCTGATAATTTAGACAATTTTTATAATAATTTCTGTCAGTCATACAATTTATTTCATTTGATATTAGGCCATATGATATTTTAATTTTGAAACAGTTGTGCATAGTTTTACTTAAAGCTATTTGAATGGTGTTCATTTGAACATGGAGAGAGAGAAAAGTATTATTTTCATCAGATTTTGCTTTTTATTTTCAAAAAAGGAAAAAATTGTTTTCGATCACAAAGAGTTAACGGAGCATATATAGAGTAATGGTGTCGATGATTAATATAATTCATCTGTCAGAACTTTTGTTAAACTTCTTTCTACTGATTCTTCACTAAAAGGTGAATGGCGTTTCGGTCGACCAACTGCTGTTGATTGTGACCAAATGAATGTCATAATTGATTGTCAAATGAATGATTATCATGATCAAATGATTGTCATATTTTTGTACTTTAGATTAGAGAATGACTGCAAATTAATTTTAGCCATCAATGCTCATCTGTGAAAAATGAGTGTTTTAAAAATTTCGATATTCGAGTACTTCATTAATTGAAGAAAACTGAATGAACACAAAATATCAAATATCGGGTTTACACCCCAACCTTATTGAAAATGATTTGTTTCTGAAACGAATGCTAAATAATGAAGAAAAATATATTGCTTGCCATAAAATAAGTCAGGATGATCCCAAAGAAATCGTGATGGGCCTGCATAAAGCAGAACGAAAGTTGAAATTCTTCATTAAAATATTATGCCATTAGTTTGATGGGAAAACTAAGGCATTGTGTATTTTTAGTATTTTTTCTGTGTATTCTGTTGAAAGCTAGTGGAATTACATAAAGCAATCACAGCAAAGTATCCTGAATTGGCCAATAATTTATTAATAATGTTTCTCCGAAAGCAAAATCATTTCCATCTTCAATAACGCGTAAAAATTATTAGGGAAGTGTTACTGCATTCATTGTTAAATCATTATGATTTGGTCTTTTTCCAATAAAATAATCGCTTGTTTATGTTTTCAAAGAATTTTTTTGTTTAGTAAAAGTCAAAATGATATAAATGCAGTAAGATCTCACTTGGTTTAATATTTTTCCCGATAAGGACAAGAAGTTTGATAAATGTGGAATAATGAAGTTGCAAAAAAATGGCAAATATTGCCGATTAAAATAGTAAATTTTAAAATACACAAAAAGTCATTCATTGTTTCGAGCTTTAATCCATACGAATAAAACACTTTTGAACCAACCTCATAAATTTCTTAATAATTTAAAGTTGTCTTAAAGGATTTCTATTAAGATTTTTTTAGGTGTAACCCAGGGCATTTTATTATCACATTGCTTTTATTAATGTGTTATACTCGAATAAACAAAATTGCTTTTCGTATCTGAAACCTCAAGATCGCGCTGATCATGATTGATCTTCATCAGCGACAAATAGCGACGCAAACCTGAGGTCTTTTTGGTATCAGGTTCGGTTCTAATTTTTCTATCACTGTCAGACACTCTTCGTTTCTGTTTGAGAAAGACAATCCAATCGATTATCTTGAAAATGATACTGATACATGCTGACACATAGTTATATTTACAAATCAATCTAAAAAGATTTTTCAGCTAAAAGATATATTATACCTTGTTACTTACATCAAATATGTTATACATCGCATTTTGATATGTGGATTTTTCTTTTTAAAAGGCATTTTTTGTAAATCAAAAAGCATTTATGATGAATTTAATAAATTGATTTTTAAAATCTGCTTAAATTAAAACTAAATAATTTTTTCTTTTAATTCTTTTCTACTTTTCAGTCTCTAATTCATAATTCATTACATACTATGAAATCTTGAGAAACTTCTTTCTTATATTCACTAACAGATGGCGCCGCCGTGTTTGAATCAAAATTTAGTTAAAGTTTTGGAAATCAATATTATATAATAATTGGTAATGTCAGTTACCACCACCCTCTAATCATGTCTGCGGAGCTATTTTTTTCTATCTAAAGAACTCAAAGACAATGTATGTTCCCTTCATTTAAAACTAATTGTGTCGGAGTACTGGCATTGGGGTAGAGCGTCTTCCCCGTGGTCTGGACGTCCTGGGTTCGAGTCCCGGTCTGGGCATGGTTGTTCTTCCCTTTTTCTATCTGTGAGATGTGTGAATGTGCCCTCTTGTAAAAAGGGATTGTGCAAGCGAATGAGTGATGCGTGAGTAGCAAAGACGTACTCTTGGCCCTCTTTGGCGCTACTGAAAAAAAAAAAGAGACGCTCCCCACCGGCTTAAAATCGCTGTCTCCGTAACAGCAGGCTTATCCATGGCAAGTGCCATAAGAGACAACAACAAACAACAGAACTAATTGTCACTATGTGGTTTTAGTTCTAATTAAGTTTCACTTAAGTTAAATAAATTCGTTTAGTTCGCTTGTTTTTTCGATGCAGTTTATATGCATTGTTTCCACGAAATGTAGCAACGATCATTTACCATTAATAATAAAATTCCTAGAATATTAAAAGTGTACTAACATTCAGAACGCATAAAAATATTAATAATGAATTTTAAAATTTTAGAGCATTAGGAAATATTTGAATTTCGATTAGAAACAAATCAAGTTAAATAAAAGTGCATAAAAAGAAAATTATTCGAATTTAAGAAATCAAATTCGATTTTAATTAAAATGATAAGCCTAATTGTAATTATTCAAGTATAATAGAATTTAATATTGAGTAAACATCAAATATTTAGTGGATGGTCCCTATTTTTATGGGTTATTTTATGAGATCATATTATTTATTTCGAGACGTGACGGTGATTTACACACTTATCGATCCAAGCTATGATCATCATTAATTTATAATTTTGTGTGCTTTCTTCTCCCCTCAGTCATGACTTTGACTGGTCACGTCATTACCCTCCAACTATTCGACAAATACTTTGGTTTTTCATACACAGTTTTATAAAGAATGTTGGAGAATTAATAACTCACTTTCTAATGTACTTTACCAATTTTGTCTAGAGGTTAATTTTTCTGCCTTTATACTTTATATATTTGTTCTTAGCAAATTTAAGAATTATTTTCTTTAACTTTTTTATTTTCTCTTATATGTGGTATACAAACCGAAAGTAATGCAATCGTTAAAATATTCGAACTCTAGATTTAGACACATCTGCTCGTTTCAGGTCTTCCTGAGTCAAAAAACACATTTTTGGAATTATTGTCTGTTTGTGAGCTTGATAATTAAAACCCTTTGACTTTGTTATATAGTCTTAAAACTTGACTTGTTATATAGTCTTAAAAACTAATTTGTAAATTTCTATCAGAATTTAAATAGAATATGTTCAGAAGAAGTGCGTCTGTTCGACTTTGTACATATAATTTAATACAATAACTAAAAAACAAAGATACCTAAATGGGGAAAAAAATTGGTAAACAGATTTAACATCTGAAGTCTAAATACCTATCAGATTTGGAACTGAATGCATCAAGGAGCTGACCATCTCCTTCTGTACTTTCACATGCATTAAAAGCTATAACTAAAGAACGCGATCATTTAGATATATGAAATTTGTTACATGATTCTGTGACTATAATTGTAGTTCTGTATTACATTCTGGCTTTAATAGGTCAGGAGAAAAAAAAACGCGTCTAAAACACACATTCAGTGTTCTGGTGTTTGTACATTAACCACAATCCAACGATTAATCGCTAAAGATGGCACGCTGATAGACCTTTCCATACCTATTGTTTAGCACTGACATGCGGCTGATAATACACATGATTTTATTACTACAACTGTAGTTCTGTATTAAATTTTGGCCTAAATAGGTCAGTAAAAACGCGTTCTAAAATACGCATTCAGTGTTCTGGTGTTTGTACATTAACCACAATCCAGCGATTAATCGCTAAAGATGGCGCGCTAATAGACTTTTCCCTAACTATTGTTTAGCAGTGAAATGCGGCAAATAATACATATGATTCTATGACTACAATTGTAATTTTGTATTAAATTTTGGCTTTAATAGGTCAGGAAAAAAACGCGTCTAAAATACACATTCAGTGTTCTGGTGTTTATACATTAACCACAATCCAGCGATTAATCGCTAAAGATGGCGCGCTAATAGACTTTTCCCTAACTATTGTTTAGCAGTGAAATGCGGCAAATAATACATATGATTCTATGACTACAATTGTAATTTTGTATTAAATTTTGGCTTTAATAGGTCAGGAAAAAAACGCGTCTAAAATACACATTCAGTGTTCTGGTGTTTATACATTAACCACAATCCAGCGATTAATCGCTAAAGATGGCGCGCTAATAGACTTTTCCCTAACTATTGTTTAGCAGTGAAATGCGGCAAATAATACATATGATTCTATGACTACAATTGTAATTTTGTATTAAATTTTGGCTTTAATAGGTCAGGAAAAAAACGCGTCTAAAATACACATTCAGTGTTCTGGTGTTTATACATTAACCACAATCCAGCGATTAATCGCTAAAGATGGCGCGCTAATAGACTTTTCCCTAACTATTGTTTAGCAGTGAAATGCGGCAAATAATACATATGATTCTATGACTACAATTGTAATTTTGTATTAAATTTTGGCTTTAATAGGTCAGGAAAAAAACGCGTCTAAAATACACATTCAGTGTTCTGGTGTTTATACATTAACCACAATCCAGCGATTAATCGCTAAAGATGGCGCGCTAATAGACTTTTCCCTAACTATTGTTTGGTAGTGACATGCGACTAATAATACACAAGTACATATATTAGTTAGTATGTGAGAAAGTTTAGGGCAGATTTCTCCCGTTGGTTTGAATTGAAAGAAAATAAATCAATAAGTTGAAATTATTCACTAATTTTATTTTATTGTAAAAACAAATCGCAGAATGAAAACATATCTACTCTAAAAAAATAATATGTCATTACGTGAATTGAAATAAAGTATTAAGAAAACATTCTCAAAACATTTTAATGCATTTCAAAATGTACAATATTTATATATATATATACGTGTAAATGCTTTTTTAACTTGCTAATTTTTAGTAGTATTTTCTACGTATTTTTAATTCATTGTTACATAATTTTTGATTTCGTTAATTATTCATTAATGTTGATTGTTCAAAATTTGAGATTACGAGTTACATTTTTTTTTTTCTGATAACTTCAAAATCTAAAAAAAAAAAAAAAAAAGTAAAAGGGGCCCACATTTTTGGCATCTTCTTTTTATTTTTTTAAGAAAAGACAAAGAGGATTACCAACTTTGAATACATCTTCCCTCCAATTTAATGGATCGCCATTTTCCCTAGAGTGGTAGACAAAACGTGTTTTAAAGAAAATATTTTTCTACTTGTAATTTGAAACACTACCCGATGTAATCTACTCTGTGCAAACAATTTTTTAATTACAATATGAATAACGAGACTACTCAAATATTACATTTAAGTAAATTTTTCACTTAATTTTTTTTAGTATAAAGATTATAAAGGTGAGCTCAGTTGTGAAAGTCGAAAAGTGATCAGGGACAACTTAACACAAGATTTGAAGAATTAGGTGCTAATATACCCTGTGACAAGACTCCGTTCTGTGTATAAACAATGAAAGATATCAGATATTTTTACTAAGATATTTTGTAATAAGTTCAGCCATAATTCCAAAAGAATGGTTATTACTATTTATTTCAGAGGGACATGTAAAGTCCCTTTCATATGATCTAATCAATAAAGCAATCGATAATTAGATTCGATTATTGAAGCTCCGCCCTCACACTCACCTGTCCAACATCGACTTAAAACCGATGTGATTGGACGTATATAGATTGATTGGGAAAAAGTTCTCGCAAAGTGTCAAAGAACAAATCCTCTCTGCTCAAGAAAAGTACCAAAAGTTAAGGTGACTTTATCGCATTGGTAAATGAAATCTTCGACTCTATACAGGATGTTCATTAATTATTGTCGGGGTTTCCGCACCTCATAACTTTCGAATAAAAAATATTACGCAAAACCCGATTACGTATTCGTAAATTATAACTCAAAGAATTTTATTAATGATATTAAAATGTAAAGGTTGCACAATTTGCACTTTGTAGGCATTCAGCTGAAGTTGATTCTTTGAGTTGTACTTTACGAATACATAATTCTTTGAGTTGTACTTTACGAATACATAATTCTTTGAGTTGTAATTTACATATTCATAATTCTTTGAGTTGTACTTTACGAATACATAATTCTTTGAGTTGTACTTTACGAATACATAATTCTTTGAGTTGTAATTTACATATTCATAATTCTTTGAGTTGTACTTTACGAATACATAATTCTTTGAGTTGTAATTTACGAATACGTAATTCTTTGAGTTGTAATTTACGTATTCATAATTCTTTGAGTTGTAATTTACGAATACGTAATTCTTTGAGTTGTAATTTACGTATTCATAATTCTTTGAGTTGTAATTTACGAATACATAATCGCCTTCAGCTGAATGCCTACAAAGTGCAAATTGTGCAAGCTTTACACTTTAATATCATTAATAAAATTCCTTGAGTTGTAAGTTACGAATACGTAATCGGTTTTTGCGTAATATTTTTTATTCGAAAGTTATGAGGTACGGAAACCCGGACAATAATTAATGAACACCCTATATTATACGCAAATACTGTTATTAATTTAAACCAACGGAAACTGCTGATATAGAAAAAATAGCAGATTATATTATCTTATATGCTTAGGCAAATACCTGTGTTCATAGTTATAAAATATCTGTAAAAGTTATACATCGAAGTAAATAACAGTCTCATTAGAAATCAGAGGAGAAAATTGAGCTACTTGTGGTCTACTAGTCTTTTATAACTGCAACAAAAACGTTAAAACTTTTAGATTTTATCTGTGAAACTAGCAATTAAATATGGTTGGCTGTAAGAAAAGAACACTCCAAATGTTTCAAAAATGCTTTCATATTTCTGAATTAAATGAGTGGAGGAGATGAAGTGCTATTTTACCTCGTCTAAATGGAAAGTTGACCAACTGTGACTAAATATCAACAAATAAATTTTTACACTGAAACATACAATTAATTTCAAGAAATGTTATCTAGCAATTTAAATCTAGAAGTCTTCTGGACATTTTAATATGGATGGGTTAAAATTATAATGTGTTGAATTGTATTTTCTTGTTTTTCCAGGAATTAGCATAACGAAGAAAGTACTGGTGAAAATAAGAAATATTATATTGAAAGGATCAAATCCAACATAAAGGCGTATTAGAAGTGGGTTTTTACATAGGTTCAGAATTTTTAAACTAAACTTTTTTTAAAAGATTGACTTACATTGCTGTAATTATAACTCTTCCTTAACATTGCATTAGAATAATAAAAAGAGAAATCGTAGTTAACAAAAATGTTACAAAATCAGAATAAATATTTATTTCTTTTAAATTTGTAATAATATTTGAAAATCAATAATAAAAATGTAATTTAAATCTTTGAAAGCTTTAATATTAGTGTCTGAATTTTTAAAATAAAACCACATTCTCAAGGTCATTGGAAGAATAAGCCTTGTTGCATATCTAAATGTTGTAAGACCATTTACATAATCAAGTCTTATTAGATATTCAACAATATAAATATTTTGTGGGCAGGATAAATCCTTGTTATTCTCGCTGTGTGGATAATATTACTTTGCTAATGTTCCAGTTTTAGCATATTCCAGAGATTGATGAGATTTCAAGCTGATAATGCTTTATAGCTGACCAAAGAGAGGAATATGCCGTAAAACATCAACCAACTCGTATAATATACGAAAAAAAAAATCAAAACCAAGCTACATCAATTAAAATGCAATAAGTTAAATTTAACAATGAAAAGAATGGTAAATGGAATAGATCAGATAATTGGGTGAAAGAGTTTCAGCGCTTTATTAGTAAAGCGTAGAAACGATCCAGAAAACATTTTGCTTGGATAAGCAAGTGTCTAGGAAATTTCTCAATAGCCGTAAAATACAGAAATAATGCAGAAAAGCGATAGGGTTTGAGCTTTTCGGGCCAGACATTGCGAATTTCACTATGAGAAACTGTTTAAAGTGCCACGGAATCAATGAATAAAATAACAACCTTTGAGTTAATCCAAATGCAACTAAGATCATGATGTGCGATTTCTTAATGAAATAAAAACATTATTTTATTAAAGTACTTAATTTATTTCAATTTGTTGATAGAAAATGAAATAAATCAAGTATTTACTTTTAATAGAAAAACACAAGCCGTTTCATTGCCAACTAGTAGAATGATAGACAGCGACATTCATAACAAATTAGCCCATTTCAGCAATTATACATATAGTTTTCTAGGAATGATTAGTTTGGTTTAATTTAATTATATTAACGTCCCGTTTTTTAAAAGCAAAAATAGGGCTATTTTGGGGAGGACCTCATAATTTTCAACCGCGGTCAGATGGCGAGGACGACACCTGACCTGGCACTCGCCTCTCCAATCTTCCGCACCACACCAGAGGGATAGGAATGACTAAACGTTTTTCACAGAATGTCTACGAATAGTTGAATTAAAGAATAAGATGTTGTTTATGATATTTTATGGCCAAGAAAACTATTAACTCTAAAAATGTGTAACATTCTACACAAAACATCAACAAATTTTAATAATTTTATGGATAAATAGGAAAGAGCCTTTAAATTTTAATGTCGGGGACCAAATAATTTTCAGTATTGGTTTGTTTTATTAAAATGTTCTAATATATATTCACATAACTTCTCGTGATTTTGTATTTAGTTCGGTAAAAACTTACTTTTCAAAAATATTTTTGATATTGTTTAGTTTATACTTTAATTCGATTGAAATTAAAGTACAAACTATTTGATTAAACGCTGACATAATGAATGACCATAACTTCTTTGAATGTCGATGAAAGATGTTTCTGTAGAAAATGATCTCAATGCAAATTAATTTCTTCCTCAGACGGATGAGAAAAACAATGAGGGTAGGAATTTTCCGGAAAAGCGATAAAAGTTGTGAGCATAAACTATTTAAGTGAGAGTCATTTAGTGAGGAATTTTCTCTTACAGTCATTAAATATGCTGGAGAAATGAATGTTTTTAAATAAACAAGATAATGACAAGTGGAGCCAGGTGTTATCGCTCTTAAACTAGAAATGCTTAAATATTCTGCATACTTCTCATTTTAAGCCAATACCTCGATAAATCTAATAAAACTTTTACTGCCCAACTCATTTATTATAAAATATTATAGCCTGTGTGTAATGAACCTTTGATATGTGGTAAAATAAATTATGATAAAATCTTTTGCTAAGCAAAGTTAGACAAAGCTGAAGTTGCATCTGAATCAATATTTCAAATTAATATATCTATTTTCGTATATTAACAGGCAATCACCCACAAAAAATTAATACTTACTCCACTCAATTTTTCCATGTTCCTCACTGCACGCAGTCTGCTTTTAAATATTTCATGCATAGAATTAAATTATCAGGCTGTTTCTCTTTTTTGTTCCTACTTCAATATAATATATCACATGTAGGCTTGCTCCACCAAAATTAAAATAAAATAGTTTTCATTTTTTAGAACGCAATTGTTGCTTGAATTCATATTCATTTCCTTTGTGTACATGCGGAACATTATTGCTATTTTCAAGCTGCTTTCAATTTTCTTATATTCATGCTTTAATAAATGGAGAAAAAAATTCAAACCAAGGGAGCCAAAATACTTCATTAATTGCTCACAAACCAAAATTGAATAATTATTTTAAGCATTAAGGAGTTAGATCATTATGGTAATTTTTCACTTTCATCTATTTCTATCATTAAAAAATTAAAACATATTTAAAAGTTCAAACAATTCAAATGCTAGAATCAGAAAAGCCCGCATATTAAAGATCATGTAATTAAAAATAATCATGTAATACAATAGTATGGTTTTATAAGTCCTTATAATGTTTTTTAAGTCCTTTTCTATAAGTCCTTATAGAAAAATGTAAAATACATTGTAGCTAAAAGTTGCGTGGAATCGTCAATAATATTTTTTTAAATATACATCAATGAATATTTGTACTAGAATTCAGCATATTTCCTATTCAAACTTTCTTTATACGTCTCATTATTCTTTTATGAAATTAATTTCTTTTCCACTAAAATTTTAGCTCCTGTATTTTAAATCTTCATTTACATGAACGAGTATTTATCAGATAAAAGTTGCGAAAAAGGTTTAAAACATGAATGGAGGTAAACGACTTAGAGTATTATCTTTGTTTCCAAACGAATTTTTATTCTTACGTAAATCAAAATTTTAGTCCTTACTATCGTATTTGTGAGAATTTCAATAATTTTGAATATGCTTAGGGTAAAAAAAAAACAAAAAAAAAACATAGTGTATTGACAAATTTATTAATTATAATGAATCTCAAATGGAATTTATTTACTTCAATACAAATGCAAAAACTGAGCGTTAAAAATGAATATGAATATATTTTTTTGTTTTAAGAATATCCTCGCAAACTAGGATCTTAATTCAAAAACACGGCAAATTTTTAATGCTCTTCTTGAAAGATATTTATCGTTAAACTCCAAAACAACCTATCAATAATATTTCGTACAGTTGTAGTGGTATTGAACCCTTCAGCGTCATCTTAATCCCTGAGCGACTACCTCCTGTAACGAAATTTTCGTAATAGATGCTTCTCGTCAATCACTTATGGCAATTCCGTCCGAAACAAAATTGAGAAAACAGCCCCGTTAGCTAAATAACCTGGCGGAGGAAGCCAAGCCCAGGTTTTTACGACAGCTTCCCGCTAACATCTGACCTGTAATTCACTGTCTTGACTCACGTGTTTACGAAATAAGTTACTGACTGAGCGTGATCTAGTAATATACGTGCTTTGGCATTCCTCTCATAATTAATTCCAATATTTAGGGTGTCAACATGCACATGCGGACCATAAATGTAAACAGTAACGTCGAAGATGTTTCATCGGCACCAAAGCATATTAAGTTAGCCTTCATCTGTAAAATGTCAAAATAACTTTTTATTGCAATAGAAACTCGCCTATGCTTTTAATAATATTTGAGTTTACCTATTTTCCCCCACTTAATAAAATTACAGGGAACTGTGAGGGGCCTCTTATTCGAATCAACGACGTTTAGGCGGATTGCCAAATATCCGGATTAGTCGACATTACCTTCTAATACGGAATCTGACAGAGAATACGTGAACTGCCATATGGGACATTGGGTGCAAATATTTGAAGAAGCGTATTAGTGGTACCAGTCTCCTATCGCCTTAGGTCATGCCAGATAGCAATCTAATATGTGTAACTTTAGATATTATTGCATGGCTTCACGTTGCGAAGTCAAATAAAAAACAATCTGAGTTATTCGCTCTAATATTTCCGCACTGACTACCAAATATATCTGCACTTGATGTATAAATTTTGAGCTTCAGCAAAACCTCGATAAGCCGCATACGATACCCTATTATAAATATTTGAGTTTGGAAAGTAATACGTTCAACCTGACAGGGTTACATTTCAAAGCAATTTTAGGAAACTTAGAAAGTGACCATTTTTGAACTCAATAAAAATTGTATGAAAATAACATGCTGTCAATTTATTTAGCCAAAATTACTGTTTTTCTGCTAAATAAATTGATAGATAAAGCTTTTTTAATTAAAAGGGAAGAAATTATATACTTAACATAACTGTTTGTTATATATATATATATATATATTTATCAAAGTTAGAGAGAATTGGCATTCGAAAAGAATTAGTTTCATTCAAGAAATTCAATGAATCCGCTCACGAGTTGAAAAAAATTGAATTTTACGTATGAATTTATAACGTTTCAATTCATTAACGTAAATGCGAGATGATTACACAAAAAAGGATACAACACAAGTCAACAATGTCCACAAAATCCCTATTTAAATTTTTGTATTTGCACTGGTCATCTGTTTTTCCAACTAAATATCACAGAATTCAGATATTATCCTTTTACTGCAAAAAAAAAAAAAAAAAATGTACAAAATATTCATTTTTTAGTCAGTTATTTTTTTAAGTTTTCTTTTTTCCTTTTACATCTTCTATCTTTTCATGTAGTTGATAGTATTTCTAACACTTTTTTTAATTTCTTGAATCAAATTAGCTAAGGTGTTAAAATTAACAAAACGCTTCTATAAAATTATTCAAAAACGAATAAATTATTCGGCTGCGGCATTTAGTGCAATTACTAAAATTTCATTTCTGCATTCGAAAATGTTAGAAATGTGAAAATAAAGAGAGGAACAAATATGAAGTTTCCTTTACGTATGGTTTAATATTGTTTTGGAATAAAAATCGAAATGTAATTTCTACTGTTTCATTAAAATTTTATTTGCGCGTTTTTGTGCTTAAAAACAAAAAATATTAAACGTATATACGTTGTAATCAGATTTTAATTTGGAATGTTTTCTAACTCCTTATGTTAATTTTCTCAGTAGATCACCAGATACGCACCACTTCTTTACACGTAATAATTACACTAAATGAAAACCAATCCAAAGTAAAAGGAAGGAAAAAAGTTATCCGTCTTTCAACCTGACGTGGAATTCGTGTTCGAAGTTCCATGCAATCACTTCTGGTCCAGAAAGTTTTCGACGGGGAAAAGTTCATCAACAATCGTTTTGGCATTCTTTTACTACCGGTACAACAAGATAAATGGAGTATTATTTGTTTTAACGTGCTAAAACCCTTTTAGGTATATTCCATAAGTGCTTTCACACTTTGATGGGAATATCAGGAAATCAGGATATCAGGAAACTGAGAAAACTATTATGACGAGTAATATTCCCAACAACACATTAGAGTTAAATTATGGGTTTTAATTCTCTTACACGTTTTAAGGCGCTAAAATCTTGATAAAGATGTATTATAAATATTTTGACAGTTTGAGAACACTATTTAGAAAATTAAGTACTGCAATAGCTACTTTAAAATCCAGCAGCAAATTTAAGTGTATTTTATAAAGAATAGTTAAAAAATATTATCAATCATATAATTATAAAAATCGTTTCTATTATTATTCATCTGTAATAAAAATGCACTTATTAAAATACTTACATAAAAATTAACTATCAAAACTGTATAAGAAAAATTTCAGATTAATTTCTTTGGAAATGGATTGCTGTTTTTCAAGTAAATTTTAAGGCATTAAAATCTTTGCAAAAATGTATTGTAAGTACTTTAACTGTTTAACAGGAATGCCTGTAAACTGAAGAACTGTAATGACTACTTTGAGATCAAACAGCACGCTTTAAGATAATATTATAAATAAAAAGTTTATTATCATTTCCCTTTGATAAATTAATATTTGTGGTTTTATATGTTATCTCCCGAAATATTCATTTTGGCATCTATAATTTAGAGAAAATTTTTACTCAATTTGTTCGTATCGAATTAAAATTAATAATATAATTTGCAAATTAAGAAAAATTTATCTTTAGACTGAACAACAAAATGTTTTTAAAAAAATTAGTTCTCAGGTTGATCTGCGATTTTTTTTAAATTACAAATGGGAGCTAAAAAAGAAAATTTAGAATTTAATATTTTAAATATATAAATGCCCTTATGAAAATTTTGAGTACTCAAATTATGAAATGGAAGTTTCCCTATCAAATTATTAATATTATTACGAATTCTGCAAAATAATAAAAATTAGTTCTGTTTTTCATAAGGGAAATCCTTCTATCAAATACAAAGCCGCGGATTGTTTAAGAATCGGAATAATCTTGCAATTTGTAAAATACAAAATAACGAAATATTTGCAAGAAATTTTCCCAAGAGCTTCTTTTAATGGAAATAATATAATGCGTATATTTAAATATCAGTTTGTTTCGGTGAAAATGAAAATAATTACAATTGTAAAAATCACTTGAATTAGACTATTATATAAAATAAACTATTTAAGCATTCTGATTCATGGTTTGGATATTGTGGACCAATTTGTTCTTATTTGTATACATCCTTGCAATGATTCCATTGTTTCTTGTGGATTCGTGCTATGATTATTTTTGAAAATAATTATCTGAAGATTCTAAACTATTTATACCAATTATATAAATCCAGACAATCTTAATTCATAATTTTCAACTCATTAGCTATCAAATGCATTTTAAGAATAATTTCAATTTTAGTAATTGCATTATTTTAGGAAATCAGAAGTTATTCTAATTATATACAGAGCTATTACATTTGATATGGTTATACAAGAACTTTATATTATATAAGTAATAAATGTGAATTTCATTTTTTTTAAATATCACAGTATCCATCAATATATAAGACATTTTCATTTATTTTCTGTTCATATATTTTTTTAAAAAAATATTAATGTTTTTGTGTAATAAATTTTTTGAAAAAAAATTTTAATTTTAGTTTATTATATGAAGCAAGAATTAGAAATTTAAAAAAAAAATTGTATTGTAAATGAAAAAATTTACTTTCAGCTAAACATCTAAGTCCAAAAAATTAATTTTTGAACATCTTCATTTGAAATCTTTCATAAAATCTAGAGAAGTTACTTTAAAAGTTATTTTTATGCAATTATATTGAATCTTTAATAATATGGATAGAAAATAATTTCTAATAGATGGACCCAAGAACTACATCTTTTATTTATATCATAATACTATAATATTAGTTACTGAATTTTCTATAAGGTGATGTAAATTAATAATGGAATTTTCAATACATTTAGTAAATATTCCTTATTTATGATAAATTTTGTAACAGGAGTTTCTGTACTGCTTTATCATGTACTAGAGTTTTCTACGAAGTGGCGTAATATACTAATGGATATAATATACTAATTGAATTATTTACGTAAGAGAACAGTACCAGCAGAGCTTAACATCCACGTGCTTACTGTAGACAGGCAATGTTTAATTCTTCGGGACAAAATCGAACCTGAAAAAGACAAAATGCCTTTATTTACATACATGTATATAATATTATTTTAGGCTATAAGAAGCTTATAAAGGTAATGGGCGAAATCAGCATTTCTCAAAATTTTTATAACAAAAATCAATTTTATTTAAATAAATAAAAATAAATTTTATAATAAAATGTTATTGCATTATGCTGTCTATTATCGCTGTCTACTTTAATACATTCAAAAACAGATTCAAATGAAAAGGAGAAACTTCTTTATGAGGCCCACGTAATCAGCCTAAAAAAATTTTTAGGTTCGGATTTATTTCAAATTTTAAAATATCTCTATCGTTGTATTTGTATTTATTAGCTAAATATTACATTAGTAATACTGTTCTTTTCTGTACAATGATTATTAATGAATTTATTTATTTCATTATTACTGCCAAAATTTTAATAATTTAAGTAAAAGAACATAACAATCCAAGAAAAGTGATTTTGCTTAGAGTATCAGGATTATTTTCGGTGTCAGAGAGTTTGACTTTAAATGTAAATTTTAAAATCTGCGAAAATATAAACATTTCTTTATAGAAACAAAACGTGTAGGCCATTTTTCTACTTATAATCATTATGATTATATCGTATATGTTGTTATATATTTTTCAATAATTTTATATTTGATTGGGATAATTTGATTTCATTATTGTATTGTATCTAAGAATATACATAAGCATACATAACATAAAATACAAAAACTAACGAAGTTAAAATTTTAACTATTCTTTATTAATATATAAATAAGGAAATATTTAAATAATTTTAATTTAATTATTAATTCACGGTTTAATTCTTTAATTGAACTTATAAAAGTTTCATAAAAATGTCATGTACTGGCTAAAAATTGAATTGTATGCGGAGTAAATTGATTTCAAATCATTTAAAAGTGCCAGTCATTAAAAAAAATCTAATGTGTTCATGATGTAAGAAATTTAATAAAAGTTCACAGAAAATTTAGAATATTACAATATGGAATTGATATATAAATAATTGTTAAATAATAAGGAAAATTAATAGTATTGCTATGAAATTTGTCAGAAATTAAAATAAAATCACATTCATTTCATAGTTTCCTTTCATTTCCTAATCCAAAAATTTACAATAAGAATATTTCAAAGAATAAATAATATGAATATAATTCATCAAAAAATAAAAACATGTATTATCTTTTCACCCCTGAAGCTAAAACTGCGCAACTTTAAAGAAGCTGAAGTAATCATTATTTTTAACTACATCCATTTTTTTAAAAATTACATGCAGTGTTTCTACATGCTTTCAGTTTATATACTTGTACTGTTTATATCATCTTACTCACACGGGTAATAAAATCCAGTATATAATTAATTGCAATTCTGTTACAACATATAATAAAACTGATTGCAACTCTATTACATCTTATGTACGACTCAAGTTTTTAATCAAGACAGCATCGTTAAAGAATTGCAGAAGCGAAAAAATTATTCTTTTCTCTCGATCCTTAATAGATACCGTAATTACGAAAGAATAATAGCTACTAAGCTAGTAATTACGTTTAACAGTCGCTGTTGCTAATAAAAGTTTAAAGTAGCAGCATCAGATAACGTTATCGATGATCTACAGTTGCGGGATAATGGAAGTGATCAGCGTTAACCATTGGACGCTGAAAGAATTATTCATTGGTAATTGATTACACTGTCAGTAAGGCCGAGTTAATAAGTCAGCACTGGAGAACGGAAGCCCGCACACATATTTAACTTCATCATCTTTACTAACTGGATTTCTTCACACATTAAATCTGAAATTTAATTGAAGATCATTTCCGAAGGCAATAAATTAGGCGGTAATTTTATGTAATATATATAAACTTATCAGCCTGATTTTTAGAAATTTGTAGGCTCACCTATCGCATTATCCCCTGTGATCCTGAAATCAATTTGATCGCGATAGATAGAATCATAAAAATGTAAGTCAAAATCGATTTCGATCGTTTTTTATATTAATTATTTCATAAAAATAGTTAGAAAATGTGCACATTTTTTTGATTAAAATATTATAATTGCATAGTTATTTTTTGCCAGAAAATTGTTATTTAATAGTGGTTTCCTACCATGGTTTAATATAACACTGCATTTAAGGAATTCTTCACTTTTGATTCTAAAAAAAAGGTTAAAAAAATATATGATTTTTATGTTTTTGACATACGTCTTGGTTATGATGTATCGAATATATACATATTTTTATATTTCAATTCATTTTCTCTAGAAAATCCTGTATTTTCAAATTTTATGTCATTTACAAATTTACTACAGAGGGGATAAATTACTTAAAGTTCTATAAATTTAACAATCTTGGAAGAGGAAGGGGTCTTGTTAAAAGCGAATTAAGCAGCCCCATTTTGCTACAAAATAAATTTTTGGTATTATTATACTTAAAAATTAGCATCAAGTATTCAAATATAAACGTATACTACAAATATATAACTTATAATACTTCAAATATTTTGGGGTATTTCTGATTACTATGACATTTTATAATTAACAACTATCAATGTCTTAATTTTGTACAAAAAGGACACTGGAGTAAATATATCTGAGGATAATTGTATTTCTTAACTAAATAAAAAATGAAAAATTACTGTCAAAATACTAATTCTTGTTTGTTGCCATATATTAAAAATCTAATGTCTTGGAAAAATCAGAATAATTATAAATTGATTTAGTGTTTTTCAAAAATTTGTTATTTGCATTTCATTTTACTCGCTAACAAAGAAACGTTTTTCAGCAAAAAATAAATATGTGGTAGATGCCTGTAAATCTAGTATTGAAATAAAAGAGTCATTTTTGTATTTAGCTCTGTACAGTTCTCAAGTATTATAAATTAATAAAAAATAGCTCGATCCAAACAGGAGGTGGATTTAGAAAATTAAATTATCTAACAATATAAATTATTTGTCCCTCTTTTAATAACTGATATTTTACATACAAACATTAAAAGTTTTTTTGGGGAGGGAGGGGGTATTTTAATTTAATTAACATTTTTATGATTTATGTTAGATAAAATGTTTATTTTAGTAACTGGGTTGTGATTAATAAAATATAAATCATGGAAACCAGTAGAAGTGGTCACACAAAAATTTTCTCGCATATTCTCTAATAAAAGTATCCTAGAGAACATCTTCCATCATATTAGTACACAATAGTTACGAAATATTAACCTTTGACGTGAATTTAGCATTTTAACTGAATCTGTGATGCTTGACAAGTTTTTGGTGTTTAATACCAGGCATATGGCTAACAGTATTCGAAAATCGAATTTGTGTTTTAGACGTGCTTTTCCCCACCAATTGAAACAAAACTTTGACACAAAATTACAATTTCAGTCACAAAATCACAAACTAAATTTGCTATATTTAAGTCGTAGCGTTTTTGATTTGTCGCGTTTACATGTTCCTAAAAGTACAGACCCACAGGCGGCCACCCCTTGTTGAATTTAGTCCAAAATTTGACAATATAGATGTTAAATCCGTATACCATATTTTATTTTATCTCGCTCTCTTCATTTTGTAATTATAGGTGTTAACTTAGACTCAAACACTCGGGCAGTCAGACTTCCTCTGCATGGGGTTTGCTCAACATTTGATAAAAATCTACTAATTTGGGTGTAAGGACAGTATACCAAATTTCATTCGTCTAGTTCAAAGCGTTTTTTAGAAATCTTTGTCTCATGCAGACAAACAGGCGGGCAGATAGACAGACATAATGCCGAAAATGTGTTTTTGCGAACTCAGGGAGGTATAAAGCATGAATTAATTTTAATTTCATTACTTACAAATAAAATCATTTTATCATTATAAAAAATAATAAATAACCAATAAGATTGAAACGAATATAATATTATAAATTATTGTTTTACAGAACCTTTCTGGTGTATTTGATGAGATAAATAATATAATATGATGAGATAAAAGAAAATTTAATATTCTGATATATTATGAATAATTAATAATAATTTTAAAAATTTAATGCAAACATACATTGAACCGTAATATTTTATAATTCTTTTAATTAGCAATTTCTACAATATTTGCTATTTCGCGAATTGGCTAATAGAATTTTTTTCATCGCCCCTACGGACTCAGAAAGATGCTTCCTTGCCGGAAATCCGCCACTGATCTAAATATATAATACATGACAAGAATCCTGTAAATCTCTGTATCGTATAAAATATTTCAATCTTTTCATAGCTTCCCTAACAGAGTATCAAAAAATGAGCTATCGTTTTATATGCTTTTTTCTTTATGTTATCATGATGGTTCTTTATACAAAGAAACTCTCTTAATTTTCACTCTCACAGATTTTTTTTTCTGTGGATAATCTATGGTAGGTTATAAACTGCCCATCTTGCTTGTCTCCTAGATAAAGCGTGACATTTATTACTGTGAAAAGTTGAAATAGAGACTACAAAATATTTCATAAGGCTATAAACCTATTCTCAAAAATTTTGTTAACTACTATAATAAATTTTTATTTTTATAGATCATTTTTGAAGGCAATTAATGAATCTCATTGAATCCATAATAACTTTTTCATGACTCAGTTCCATTATATAGTTAGTAACTGACAATATTAAAGTTACTCTAGCCATTCAAGAAAATTAAGCTTTCCTTTATTAATCTGGAAAAAATTGAAAAATAATTGATTTAATTCCTTAATGTAATTTTTAGATCATTATGGGAAAAAATACAATTTTTGACAATACCTTTGAAAACTCTCTATCCTAATCTAATAATAGGCATTTGAATCAGAAATTTGTTCCTCGAAAAATATATTAGTCAAACAAAATGTCTTCAATTGGCAAATGCAAAATGTTTCTGATGTAATATTTTCCGAATATTACCACATAAAACCAGTCACAATAAAAGCTCTGATTGTTACTATTATTTTTCCAAATATGTATACAAGTAAAAAAAAAACAAACATTATTTATTCTAAGCAAAATATCCGGTTTGGGATTTAAAGACAGTGTAATTTCAATGACCGTCACAGCTCAAAGAGCTTAAAATTATCCATTTTAGGTTTAGAAATAAAGTTGAAAGAATATTTATTTTTAAAAATATACGTAACGTTAGAAGCAAATATTTTACTCATATTATTCAATTCCTCTCTTTATTCGCATTAGAACTTAGAAATAAAGCAAACTTCAAGATAAAATACCCACGTAATCAAATTTAGCTGATCTATCATTTTCTTGTTTCCTTAACTGGATTGAAAGTGTTTTTGTCCATTATCTCTGAAACACGCAGAATACTAATGCAGACAACTCAGTAATTGTTTTTCAGTTACATTCAACGATATACTGAGCTTTGATAACAAGTTAAAAATGGAGTTGTGGTATAACTTTTCGGTTGTGAATTGCAGATTCAAAAAGTGGCGTGTTAGGAAATAATTTTAGAATGTAGGAAAATGGAAAAAATATAATCATAAAGATATTATTTCGACTAAAGAGTTACTTTTATTTTTTAAGCAATCCTGATTTTGGAAATTACTTTTAAAATTTTGGTATTGACACTTATAGAGTTTCACTACATATATATATAAAAAAAAATTCAACTTTTGTAGACTTATCGTATGTTATGGTAGTGTAAAATAACGTAGAATTATTTTTCTAAATATAGAAAGTTTCTGTAGTTGATTCCGAATATGTCTGCTTTTTTTTTAAGAATAAGTGAGTCATATTGCGTATATTGTACCTTTATTGATGCATGAATTCGTATATTATGAGAAAACAATGTAATGATTGCTCTGCATAAGAAGTTCTAAAACTTTTATATCCGAATTAATCCATTGGTATCCACTATTAGCATGTTTCTTAAATGCAATTAAGAAGTAAGACTAAACAGTAAATTCCTAAATTACCAGAAAATTCATTTTTATAAATTATTTTTTGTAATCTTCATAAGCTTTTTCAAATTATTATTTTTTTTCAATTCATACTAGGAATGGCCTTCCTTATTTTATCGAACTTTTCACAATTTCCTAATCTTCTGCTTAAAATTGAACAGTTGTTACAATTAATGTTATCATTAATCGAAATTTAGTACAGAATTCCTCTTCTTCTATTTCTTTACTACAACAATTCTTCTGTTTGTAACTGTTCTATCGTTTTTAATTATTACATAATGTCTATTTTTAGGTACTAAATCCTCCGCGCTTTTACGCATACGTCTATCAAGTTTGATTTCGTCAAAATAGAAATCAAATGACTGATGGAGAAAAAGATTCAATTTTATGAAGCAATATATACAGAATTGCTATAATAAAAGTTTGCTGATTCAAAAGGCTCTAGAGTCGGTTCTATGGCTCCCAACGACATTTAATTAAGCCAGCATTTTGAATAACTAAAAATACCACCGAAAATAGCTTTTTAAAATTTGAAACGTCTCAGGGGAGAAAAAATTATTCAAAGTTACAAATTCATAAACAAACAGAGGATTCCTTACTTGAGAGATTTTCTTTCATGTGTTGATACTCAAAAATAATTATTATTTAAAATCTAGTCTAAATTCCTTCTAGATAGACTATCGTTATGCTCCCTCAATATATCGTTAAATTTTGATAAAATCTCTGATTCTTTAAATGTTGGAAGATAATCTATCTTTCAATACCGAGAATTACTTAGACTTATCTATAAAAATATAAAAAATAATTGTCATTAAAGTATTGCTTGCCTCAGTCTTCAATTAATATCTTTTTACAGATAAAGAAGAAAATGAACCAGCAAACGAAACAGACCCTGTAGCTTAAATGGACGACTCCTGTTAAATGCTTTTAATATCCGAAGCCAGAAAAATACTAGATGAAGAATTAATTCATAATAAAAACATGGAAAATATATACTACATGAATTTCCAGTATCAAAAATAATAGAAGAACACAATGATTTGATTTATTAAAAATTTTGATAAGCTTGAAAAAATATTAAATTGAAGAAAAAATCATTTAATATATATGAAAAGTATTATTCATTGCAAAAACAGTCCAAGTTTATTGTCACAGTTTTCTCAAAATAATACAATATAATTCACACTTCGAAGTAGTCTTTTAGTTCAATTCGCTTGATGATAACCAGTTTTCTGGAAGCGGAGATTCCTCCGTATGAATAAAATATTCATCATGGATATACACGAACGACTTACACACTTATATATTTAAAACGAAAATACAATAATAAATTCAGGCTTTTATCAAAATATGAGAAACATCCTCGAAATATATTACTATGGAAACTCGAGCAATATTTTTCTCTAGTATACGCCTATTTATATTTCCATCTTCAGGGTCCAGCTAAAACACTTTTATAGAGAAAACTCGTATTTCCTATGAATGATCTTATTAATAAATAAAACAAGAAAAGTACCATTCACAGAAATTCATCCAGTTCTTTGCAATCTTCTTACATAAAATATACGGAGAAATACTTCCAGTAAACTTAAACGAATTCCTCCGATAGCCATTCTTCAAGTTTTGTTTTCTGACACTTTTAAACCGAGAACTCTGTAAGAGTTATTCCAGCTAAACTGAAATATTGAGAAGACGTAGTTTTTAGAGCTGATGCGATAGACTCGCTTCGACGGATGTATTCGTATTTCTGTGAAAAGAAAGATATTAGAGAAGGGACAAAGAATTGATCCGGCTGGAAGTTGATGCGTTGCATTGTTCTTTTTTTATTTGGATTATATGGAAATCCATCTCACTCTCCATCACAACACTCCGGGATCGCATCACTTTACAGCAATTGCTTCCGTTTCTATTCTGGTGATCTTCGGTCATAATCGCTCATGCCCACAACAGTATGCTTTCTTTCGTTTTTCCAATGAATAGAAGTCATGGAAAGAAAATTGTTGTAAAGACGAAATAGAGAAAAGAAAGTTCCAATTGTGATGGGGATGCTAAAAGAATGGATTTGTGAAATAAATGAAAGAAAGATTTAATGTGTCTCATACTTCGATATTAGATATTTTTTTTTGGTGCAATAACAAATAATTTATCTCATACTTTGAAGTTCGTATAATCATTTTTTTTCAAATAGGTATTGTCTATTGAATACTGTTGGAAAGGAGTAAAAGGGAAGAGAAAGTTTCAATTTCGCATTGAAGATGCTAAAAAATAAGTTTTAGGTATAATTTTAAGAAATATATAATATGTCACATCCATTGATGTCAATTTAATAATTTTAATTATAGAATTTCATTGTCAGCATATAAAAGAACGAAGATGCGATAGTGTATGAACTAAGAGACGGATATTAAGAATTAAATCTTTGCAATAATTATAACAGAGAAATAATGTTCTATACCAATTTATATTATCTATTTTTTTTTTTATTTTCTTTCGCATGAAATAATAGATCTTTCAATTTGATGCAAGTCATTTTTACTTTCCCGATTACCTCGAAGAAGAAATTATTATAATCGTCAAAAAATACGAACTCCAGATTTTGCGCATCTCCACGTTTCAGACATTCTTGAGTCCGAAGAATGTATTTTTGAAATTAAGCCTGTCAGTCTGTTTGAGAACACGAGAACTCAAAAAAACTTTGAAATAGATTTATCAAATTTGATATGTGAATTTTACACGAAATTTGTAGGTTATTATGAATGAAATCCAATCATAGGAAATCTCTGTGCGAATACAAGTGAATACGTGAATACGTTAAGTATAAAACGAAAAGAGCTATATAGATAGAAGTTAGTACCCAGGTTTAACATCAAAAGTGCAAATTTCTACCAAAATTGAAAAAAAAATCCTTCAAGGGGTTGATCGCTTGCGCTTCCTGATGCATATCAACATGATAGTTCAAAATTTTAATGACTTAAGTAAATGAAATTTGATATGTGATCTTGTTACTTGAATTGTAGTTCTATGTCAAATTTTGGTTTTAATCTGTCTTAAAAAAGGATCGAGAAGACATATTCGATTTTCTGGTCCCTATATCAGATCGGTAATGATCGCACGTTAGATTCAGTAAAAACACTTGATTCACGTCAAAGATAGATCTCTCAAAATTATGGTTCGTCAATGGTATGTAGTTAAGTGCAGCTTTTTTTATAATAGTACGAAGCACAAAACTCTCATATGTGAAAATAAAAATCTAAACATTCGTGGAGTTCAAGAGCTTGCCCAAGACCCACCATTTTAAGCGGGGGGCTGGGAGTGAGGGTGCGGGGAGAAACTGATAATACTTTTATTAGAGAATAAGCGAGGAAGTTTGAAGTAAGACCCTCCCGCCGGTTTATTTTTGGAATTGCCTGTTAAAAATTCTTGTAAATAAGAAAGAAAGAAAAGAAAGTTGCAATTATTTGCAGGATATTATTGCTGTATATTTAAAAGGATATTGTTGTAGGTCAAAGTTGCAGGATATTTAAAAGGATAAAATTTAATAACAAGGTGCATTTTGTCATCAAGTACTCCAAAGTCCTACAATTATTTGAAAGATTTTGTTGTACATATTTAAAAAGATACTGCCGCAGATCGAAGTTGCGGGATATTTAAAAGGGTAAGATTTAAGAACAAGGTGCATTTTGTCGTCACTCTCCTAAGTCCTGCGAACCGATAGAAAATTTGGCAAGCGTTCGCGATATGTGACCTGTCAAAAAATGTCGGCGAGTGGTGAGATGGGTGCTGATAGGTTGCAGATTATATTATTCTTAAGTCGAGACTATAATAGATAATTTTCATTACAAAAAATTGTAGATAAGAAATTACCTGTTTTAAACGGTGATGTTTCTTTTATTTCAATTTTTTTTGTTTAATAAACCTGGAAAAACGAAATAAAAAAAAGGAAGTGCAAACTGTAATGGAATTAATAACAGTAGTGTCATCCCTCATGGTGTTATGATATTTAAAATTATTTAGAAGTTACTGAAAACTGAACCAAGAAATATAAGATAGGAAATTTGATACTTGAGAAAGAATGAGAATTTTTGTTATAATTGTGGAAAATATATAATCTGCATCATATATTATATTAAATCACATTTTCCTTTTGAAATTCTTTTTGAAAACAAATGGGAAAATGAAACAAGTAAGAACAAATATATAAAAAGAATATTCTACCCGTGAGAGTAATATTGTTATGAATATAAAAGAAGAAACAGGTTAATAGTAACTAAATTTCGATATTTATGATTTACTAAGATTGTATGAAAATGATATAAAAATGTAGAAAATTGTATAAAATACGAAATAGTAAAATCTTTACAATCTGAAACGAAGATATTAAAACGGGAAAATTATCTTATAATAGCATCCAATAAATAACGGCATCCTACTTGCTATTAATTAATAATTTCTCATTTAACATTATTGCAGTTAAAAACAGCCGAAAAGGCGGATTTAAGAAAAATGTATCCACGAAAGATGCTACTGTGAAAAGGAAATAAACAAAATCCTACGAGACAAGTGAGCATACTAAAGCGAAATAAAACAAAGTGAAATACTGAAAATAAACAAAGTACAAAAAGAAAAGCAAATGGAAAACATACAGAGGGAAAAAAAGGAAAATATCAATATAACACTAAAATTAAGAATGCGTGATATACTACATTTCTAAGAACGTCATGGAAATAAATGATCAATCGATATCAAATGCAAGTACAAAAGGTAGAATATTGCAATAGCGCATTAATTTCATGAGAGTATGAAATCAGTGTGAACCACTTAAAAGGAAAAAAACGTTTTCTGCAGACTGTATCTACAAATTAAGCGAAAAAAGTACAATATTCAACACGAACATTATAATAATCCAAATGAATAGTCAAACGGTAGAAGAAATTAAAAGGTAAAAATACGCCATTAAAAGAGGAAGAAAATAATGCAAACGCCAAAAAACATACATGTTGTGTGTTGGCATGTGAAAGTGTATTTTCCGGAAGTTTACAATGCATCAAGTTACAAAATTAAATGCCTGATGGATGGTATCGTCATCATTATTTAGGTATTGTTGGTAAAACTTAGATATATCCAAACAGGAAAACGATGGAGATGTGTGTGTGTATGTGTGATATTATTTCATTTTTCTGATGTTTTTGTCATTAAATTCAAAATTCTCATCGCTTTCACACATTCGTAAATTTATTTGAGTTATTTTCAACATCTCGAATAGATTTTTAAAAAAATTTAAAGCAATTTAATTTTTAAGGCATTATAGGCATATTAACAACCAGTTTTTGAAGTTGCAAATTCCAGTATATTTCATACTATATTCCAGTATATCAAATTCAAAATTATCATGACTTTCCTACATTCGTAAATTTATTTGAGTTATTTTCAACACCTCGAACAGGTTAAAAAATTCTTAAAAGCAATTTAATTTTTAAGGCATTGGAGGCGTCTTAATAACCAGTTTTTGAAGTTGCAAATTCCAGTATACTTCATACTATATTCCAGTATATTAAATTCAAAATTCGCATGGCTTTCCTACATTCGTAAATTTATTTGTGCTTTTTTTCAACATCTCGAATAGATTAAAAAAATCTTAAAAGCAGTTTAATTTTTAAGGCATTGAAGGCGTCTTAATAGCCAGTTTCTGAAGTTGCAAAGTCCAGTATATTTCATACTATATTCCAATATATAAAATTCAAAATTCGCATATCTTTCACACATTCGTAAATTTATTTGAGTTATTTTCAACATCTCGAATAGATTAAAAAAATCTTCAAAGCAATTTAATGTTTAAGGCATTGAAGGCATCTTAATAACCTGTTTTCGAAGTTGAAAGTTCCAGTATATTTCATACTGAGTTCAAATATTCAAGATTTATTCAAGATTCTGTTATTTTCTAAAGTTTTTGAATATAAATATTATGTAATTTCATATTCATATTTTGTGTTAGATCTGCATATATCAATATGACAAAAATCTATTCATATTCATTTTATAATCAAAATTTTTATAATTGTATTTATAATTTTTTATTATATTTTTTTAATAATTTTTTAACTTAATTGATCAAACTATAAAAAGCTTTATGGATCATCTTACAGTTTTTGATTAAAATATTTATATCTAACGAATGTAGCGAATATATGTTTAAAATTTATATTGTAACATCATCGTTTTAGAATTACTAAAACAGTTTTAAGAATCAATTAATCCCATATCACAATTCAATCACTTTTTTATAGAAAAAAACAAGTGAAAAAAATGATTTTTTTTAAATTAGAAAACACATTTTTAAAGAAGATATGTAACATTTAAACCCATTCATTAAAAGTATTGCAATTTGTAGAGCAACTTGCTTTATTTTTTCTAAATTCAATAAAAGAAAGCATAATGACAAATTTTTCTCTTGCATATAAAAAATCGTGTTTTGATTTCCACAAAAATATTTTTTAAATTTCCCTGTGAGGTTTGGAATGCATATTCAGTTTTCTCAGGTGAGAAGCTACTCGAATAAATAAACGTACTTACGGTTCACTTGGAGGACCAATAATAATGATAAAATTAATTAACAGTCTCATCACAGATGACGGGATATGTTTCCTTGCAGCCTTATGTACAGGGAGTAAGTTGCGGGTTGGGGATGTGAGAATTCAACTTATGAGACTTTTGGATGCAATTAAAATCCCTTAATTGTTGTCTATAGCTATCCAGTCAATTCAGCTTCATCATTTGTTCCCTCGATAGGACGGGCTATACTTTCTGATTATTCAAGTTATGGGTTTCTCATCTAACCTTTGTTTAAAATAGCTGATACTGTAAATTCAAACCTGGAGTAATTTATCAAATAAATTGATTGTTAGGACTAATCAAAGAAATCAATCGATCAAAATTCTTTATAAGCATGTGACCGCAGCAATCTAGAGATGAACACTCGATTTCATAGGTCTCGGTTTCGAGGTTTTCACATAAGTTCTTCAGTTCAAAAGTCTTATATTTTGTAAAATGTAGAAACTTTTGATGCAATCTTGCTGAATAGTCTCACGATTCTTTGTACTCGGGTTCAAATTCAATGCTCTAGTGCGCCGCAGAGTTCGTTTAAATTCGATTGCGCTCAATATATTTTGTAATAGGTCTTTCTTTTAACTGTATTGTTAACCATTTACAAGATTGTGTAAAACAGTTTGCGTAACTATTTCGAGTTGTAAGAGGATTGACTGCTTCGAGGATTAAAAGGATTTTTAATTATCTGGAATTGAGATAAGTGTATATAATAAAGTGTATTTGATGGATTCTTAATCTGCCTTTCTCCTCTGGCATGATACCTTTCCTGCATGAAATATATAAACTTTTTAAGTAAGATACCTGCCTAGCCATCATTCTCATCACCACGGCTCAAAATTACAAATTTTGTCAAGGAATTACTTACCGGATGGGTAAGTAACTCTTTATATTATTGATATTCTACCATTGTGCATTATAAACTCGATTTTATAACCGAGCAGAATATATTATGTACCTTTTCAATGTAAAAAAAAATAAACACTCAATGGTTTTTCTTGATATGAACAGAAAACCTCGCTTAACATATTTATATTACTATGTATTTTTATTAAAAATCAGAGCCGTATCGCTTGTTTAAATTATCTGCCAATTATTTTCCGATGATATTTTATTATTTTAATATACAAAATTTCTTAATAAAAATTATCTCTTATTAACTCAATTATTACGACAGTTTTTCTTTATCTCAGAAAGGTTTTATTACATACGCCCCATGTTGAAAAATATACTGTCTACATAATCATCAAACTTCTTAAGACCCATTGATAAGAGAGGAAGAATTGGGTCACTTCCCCTCCAGCAATTTATGGGGTTGAAATGCCATTTGAGGAAACATTAGCAGCCCCCATTTCAGAGCTGGAAACTGATTCAGAGGAAGTCAAAACCTTGACTTCGGGAGAGTAGAATTTTAATGTTTTATATATTCAGTATTCGCATATTTTAAAATTCCTGATTAATTCAATTCATATTGAATAAATGTAGTGCAAAATGTTGGTTCACATAATAATGTGAAATAACATTTTATTTCCGGGTTTCTTGAATGATATAAATTGTACATAAAATTTTGTCTCGTTTATTTTTATTTCTCATACACAACTCAAAGAATCAGACGACTCTTATTAGAATAATACAGCTCTGATTTCAGATTGTCTCATATTTTGTAACATTTAAAAAAAATTAAATACCGTGTAGCTATGAAATAATTTCATTCTACTGGGATATTTGCATTTAAAACTACTAAAAGAAATAAAACCAAATTTCATATACAGAATATGGAAGACATGGGAAGATGAATTCAGCAAAATAAATTTTGTAAATGAAGTTCGGCAAGTCACTGATGCATTTTCTTGATACGGGAAAGGTAGCACATTCAAATATTGTGTGTGGGTTGGGGGCCATAATGAGGATAAATATTTTTTTGAGTTTCATTATACATATCATTCATTTCTGTACAAGCTTATTTTTCTCACTCTAGCATCAATGCAATTTTATCGAATCCATTTTCCATTTTTTTCGTTGTAATTATTGATCCATTTTCCTTCCGAAAGCTCCAACATCTCACCCATCACTAACTTCTGTTGCATTTTTTTTTTTTTTTTCATAATTTATCTCCCTATCTCCGACATGGAATTTGACTTCGTTCTGTTCTGCTACTTTGGCTGCAGATGCCTCCAGGCAAAAAAAGTTATTTCATGGTCACCATGTAAAAATAAGATTCGTTTGACTTAACTTTTGAGTAAATTTTCTGGTGAATTAATACTCCTAATTTTAATTGGCAGGCATCTCTAATATCCACTTCTTTTATTGAATAATCCTAGCTCTACATCATTATTTCTTTGAATATTATTCAATGCTGTGGGTAGGCTGATGCTTTTAGTAGTGTTATTATCCAGATATCTCCAATTAACCAGGACAGTCCCTGTTTTTGGTTAATTCTCCCAGCCTTGGCATTCTAATATCTGGAAAGGTTCGAGTGGAAGTAAAAAAAAAATCATTACTTGAATAAAAGGCTATATTGCGTAGGGATGTGCATTTATATTACTTATATTTATCTTAAAAATTAAAAACTAATTTGAAGAGTAATTCAACTATAATATGTTAGACTGAAATCTTAAATTAACAAATCAAGACTTATTAATCAATTTTAAATGGGGTAAATTTTAATTCCTTTCACTAATTCGCGTTCTAGTAGTTCTGCACCCATTTAGCATCGATTCATGGACTCTATATGAAAACAGAGTATTCTTTCACATACTTCTGAATGAATCTCATTCCATTGTCCATTTCCAAAGCAGATAATCTTTTAGAGCGCTATTTGTATCACGCGTGCACTGGTAACTTAACTTTGATTGAATCCCTTACAAATAAAAACAAATCTGATAGGAAATGTCAGAGAAATCTGGAATGGTGGGCAGAGTTAAAAAAAATTTATCCGTATCATTAATGCATGCACATATCCCAGTTTCTGGTTTGTCAACTCAGACATGTTTTTAAATGCTTAAATTAAAAGATTTATCGTTGTGGGAATAAATCATTGCGTGAATAAGAATCGGCTCTTTGATCATAAACTTCACATTTTATTTACATTTTTTGTAAAGGTTTGTAACAAAGTTCAACATGCTGAAGTATGCAATTTTCATTATTTTTATATTTATGCTGATTCATTAGAGGCTATTGCCAACATTATTTTTCAGCATTATTTTTATTTTGCATTTGTTATTGTATATTTTTTCTGTTAGTGAATTCTTAGTGATTAGTTATGATTTGAGTGCTTATGAACATTTTAGATAGAGAATATTCCATTTCAAAGAAACTATGTTATTGTATATTTGTTACTATATATATTCAAAGTGTACCGCAAATAACTTTATTTCTTTAGTATTCTACCATTGTATAAGACATTTTCTACAACAAATTTCGTTAATCTGTGGAAATCATATCTGTAAGATAGTGTTAACAGGATAACAGTCCGTTTAGACGGGCACATCTTCTAGCTAAAAGAAGTGTCACACACCGACATGTAATTAATTTTAAAATTTGGTGACCAACTTTCTTTTAAAAATAAGCTATCTCCATTCGAAGCCAAGAAAGATCTTTTTCGCAATAGCATAAAAGTTTTGTTGTGAACGATTATTATGAATTCTATTTCACCAGTGAAAAATCTGGTGCTATCAATAGCGCCTTGGGGGAAAATTTATATTATTGAAGTATCAAGATGAAAATACGCCCCATTGTTCATTCTGAATTCCAAAAACTCTATACATCACGGAAAACTTCCTATCAATATTGAGAAAATAGGATACCAGGAAGCTCTTGCAGTACATACCAACCAATTAAAAATTTATGCTATAAAATAATAAATGAAAGGCTCATTAATTATAACGGCGCCTGAATACCTGTAGTTTTCTCTCTCGCATATGGTGACTATTATGAATCCAATAAGGTTTGAATTGATATTTGTTTTTGTTTTTTTTGTATTGGATTTCATAAAAACACATTTTTTGTAAATTAAAGCAATTGTGACGTATCAAAATCCGTTCATTTGACGTTCATTTTGAAAACCGGTAAATATAAGAATCTTTCGTGGACTTTATTGTATGGCCATAAATAATTGCTTGGACATTTATTCATCATGTGTAATTCTTTTTAATGATGTGATCTTATAGATTTGTCTTCAAAAATATTAAGGAAGGAAATGGATGTTTGCATCTGCTTTAAAATTATATAAGGAGGTAGCCTCTTTTCAAAATATCGGATTCATTCAAGCCAATTAAACTTTAATAGATTTCTATTAAAACTGTCAGTTTGATCTTATTTTTTAATTATTTTTATATTCATTACTCTCTTATTGGTATACAGTGATGTCGTTAAAAAATTAAAAAAAAACATGCACAAATTGTAAATTTATTTTAAATAAAATCTTAATTTATCTTGTTGAAATGCATATGGTATTTTTATGTTAGTTATTGGATATTTTAGAGATGTGAAACATCATATATAAAGTACATTTCTGATACTATGATTATTTTGATATTATCTGAACTAATTAGATGAAGTATTTTCTTGGGCTTATTTGAATTGATTAGATGAGGTCTCACATTCGTCACAGTGAAATTTTCTAAAAGCGGTTGCTTATTGGAATGTATACTGTATGCATATCTTAAAGCTTTTATTATAAAAATATTTTACTGATTTAGATTGTTTATCAGTGATTTTATATAAAAATCTATTTTTGTAAAGTGTATAAATTATCTAATATTAGTTCCATATTTGAAAACTAAGTGAAGGCATATATAATTTAAATTGTGGATAGGCTGGAAAGTCTTTATATAACAAAATTTCATTTCATTTTAATCATTTGTAACTTTTCAGATAAAATTATGATTTTTTATGTTCTCTTTCCTCTACTCTTCCGAGTTATCTAACTAATATAACTCAGAAATTCGATAACTTAATGTCCAGATCTTGCTAACTTCAATCCTGAAAGTTTTAAAACACAGATAAGCGTCCTAGATAGTTTGCTAGAATGGGATGCGAGATAAGTTGTGCAATTTCACAAACAGAATTATTTTAATAATAATTTTCTTGAAAAAAGGGAAAGGCAAAGTTGTAAGAAACTTATAAAAAGTAATGGAAGAAAACTGAAAAACGTTAGCATTTAAGTTATCATTAATTTCTTCTTCCATCCGAATCGTCCATAAAGATTATATTGAGATTACATTCTTTTTTGTTGTATAAGTTAGAAATGAGTTCTTAAGAAATGAATATATTAAAATTAAACCTCGTTTATACTTTATTTTGTTAATTTTAACTATTTACTCTATCCAGTAAATTCCAAAAAATCTCTGAATTTTTCTAATCAGAATTTAATACGAGGACATATTTTCAAAATTCTTATCTCGGTTAATTTGAATCGTTTTATTGGATATTCTAAACATATTTCTTTTATATACTTTTATTTTTAGCAGTAATATAATAATCTTTAAGAAAAATAACAAAATAATCCATTTTAATTACCATCCTGGAGCGGATTCTAGAAAAAAAATACAGATCCATATCAAAGAAATCATTAATTTCTGAAAATAAAAATATTACTTATAATATTGAATATCTTTTTAAATTAAAACTCCTTGCTTCGAAAGGCAAATTTTAGTTAAAAGAAAAGTAATTAATCTTCCTTAACGTTTTCCCTTTTATACTTGTTTTTATTCAGTTTGAATATTATTCAATTTTTAGAGCTTTATGCTCATTTCACATAATTGCAAAAGTTTTAAATTATTTCCTACACATAAAATTGCTCAAATTTATGGTATTTTTGTTACTGCATAAAACTTTTTGTAATATAAGTTTTTATAACTAGAGTTTTCCAGTTTTAATTCACCTTTTTGATTGAAATTTCAATTTTATCCCAAAGGCGGAGGGGTTTTATTCTTTCTGGTTCGTTATTAATCAAATAAATGATAGAATTTTCCTTCATCATATTTTCAATTTCCCGTAAAAACAAAGAGCAAAACACCTTGTATTAATATTTACCCTTCTTTGAAAGCCTTCATTTTTAATCAAATGATAAAACTTATTCTTTTATATCCTGCAATTTACAAAAATAAAAAATGTCATTTTTCTGAATATGGGTTTCTTCTTTCTTTAAAACAAAAAATAGAAAGCATCTCATCTAATTTAAATCCTTCGGGTCTTTTCTTAATAGCACTGAGAAAATTTTGGAAAAGAAAACTATTGATAAATTATCTGCAAAATGAAAACAATCATTATGCAGTACCGTTGTAGACGAAGGAAATTAATCAAATAAAAAGGGGTGTTTTTTTTGATATTCAATATTTTTTACTTGTCCATCTTTTCAATTATTAAAGAAAAACATTCGGGAAACGTAGAAATGGCATAATTGAAGAATTTTAACTCGCTATTGCATGTCAGAAGATTTCATATCTATTTGGGCCTCATAATTTCTTATTTTTCTTAATATTTGCAATTTTAAAGCTGGTAATTATATATATATTTTCAACTCCAAAATAAGGATACCCGACAATTATTAGATATATAATGAAAATAAATATCTGTAGTAACATATAATTTATCAACAAAAATAATGAATTTCTAAACAAGATCCCTAGTGCCTCGTAATAGATGTAGTATGTTACATCAAGTTTTTACAGAAGCAGGATTGTTAAGCTGTTTTAGTTCGTTAAGGGTGCAATACAATAAAGGTCTAAACAGTACCATCTTTTAAATTCAATGACAAGATTGGATTCCACAAATCGCAAGCTACTAATGGTGAATTTTATGTGAAATACTCATAAGGAGAAAAGTGGCAAAATATATTATATTCCGTAAATAACTAATTTGCAAAATAAAGGTTTTAGAAGATAGTTTAGAAATGGATATAAAAAAATCACTTTTTCCTCAGTTTTTTAGCATACTTACTCAATTGCATTTTAGGATAAACTTCGTAGAAGAATTAAGAAAATTAAACATGTATCTGGTCTTTTTTTTTCTCCGCGATTTGGTTAAAAATTTATACAGATTTATATTTTGTTATTAAGATCACATCAAATATTCTATGCATAGCTTCTTTCATTTTTTAGTTATGTCTGCTTACTAACAGATGAACAGGCCGACAGATAATTAATCCTTTACTAGAACCGACGCAAAATTCAATACACTTCCACAATTCTAGTGGTAAAACATTATAACAAATTACATCCATTTAGTTAATTTTGCTTTTGAAATATTCTGCAAGATAAAGAACCTGAATTTGTCTGGAATCTAAAATTTTGATGTAACAACTATGTACCAAATTTTATTCTTCTAGTTCGTTGTATTTTTCAGTGATGTCCTCGGACAATCAACAGAAAATCTTATTTTCAAATTTCTTCATCTTTTCCGAATTCAGGGAAATCTAAAACTTGCGAATTCATCAAAATATCGAGGTCCAATGTTTTTTGTAATCGCAATACTTTCTCTTTCTATACTTTTGTAATAGAAAATAGAACAACTGCATACAGTTTTTTTTTTTATATAATTTTGTAATATATCCAATAACTCCTAGACATCCTGTATAATGTATAGCTAGAAGCATTGACGATTTTGCATCATAAAACAGTTTCTTTAAAACATTAAAAGTTAACAGGTCATTAGTTAATCAGTTTTAATGCTGAACTGAACTACGAGTTTCACCATTGAGATATTTTAAATGAAAATATTTTCTTTTAAATATCGTAGTTAAAAAAAATGTATCGGCGAGTTACCTTGCTGCACTTATGTCTATATAAATGCGTATATACAAATTTATACTGTCTATGCACTAAAATATACACTGTCTGTATGTATATATACTGTCTATTCACTGGAAAAATTTCTTTACTTATGCAAAGTCTCTGTGATTAAAATGATAATTATTTCAAATACATTAGTAATTTAAATCTTCCATAATATTTCTATATAAGTTTCAAGGATATGCACTCATGAAATTGCCACCCAATCTTAATAATTGAGCTTCCGACATATTTAAATAACCGGCCACCATTAGTACAAATGTCAGTTATAAAATACCTGTTATTCCATGGATCAGTACGAGGTGTGACTCTTCATTGTTGATGATAACACCATTTTTGGAAGCGAGAACACACTTATTTATACCACGATTTTTCATCTCGTACTCATGACCTACTGAGGATCAATAAACAGAAGGATATTCGATAATGACAAAATGTATTTTGATTTCTATACACAAAATGTGCACATTTTAACTGAAATATTCTTCCAATAAAGTTTTAGTACTTGCTATTAACTACACAGCATTAGTTTCTAGAACACATTGAATAGACACATTTTTTTCAGAGTAAAGCTTTTTTGAAATCATTTCCTTTTGTTTCAATCGGCGATTAACATTTTATACATGAGTCACTGCTTTAGATCTATTTAAAATGTGTTTTCGCAAAGTGAAGAAATAAACTTTATTTCCGAAGATTAAATCAAAATTAATTAAATGCTTAACAGCACTGTGAAATGTATTTTTAATAAGACAGTTGTCGAATCTTCTTTACCAACTTCTAAATCTATATCTTCTTAGAAAGAAGAAACACATATCGATCGACCGTTAAACAGAAAACCGAAGAAAACTGCATAGGACTTTACTAACAAAAGAAAGAAAACCGTCACTGAAATACGAGGCGTTGCATTTATATAAATTAACAGAAAGAAAACAAACCGTATCTCAACGTCAGCACTGACTGTGCGTTTGAATTTTTCTCTTGGCGATGAAAACTGCGAAAGTTACTGAAAATGTTCTCTTTTTACAAAAAGAATAGAGATGGCCTTTGGATTAGATTCCTTTACTGTATAATGCAAATTTAAGAGCACTGACCCCGACAACGAAAAATACTTTTCAGGATAATCTTCACCAATTGACTGATATTTACTATTTTGAAGATCCAGGAGCAATGTCGAAGTTTTCCTAATATGATTCATTTGGCACATATCCAAGCTTATACCTTCAGAGGGATCGTATCCTTTCAACAAATTTATTTTAAAATGCTTTGTTGCATGAATTATCAAATTTCCAGCCGGTTGTTCACGACGAATTCGATAAGAAATGTCACACTTTTTAACACAACTTGAACGGTCAGCCATGAATGAAGATTCAAAAGAATTTTTCGTCGAATAATACATTTCTTTTTACTTGGAAGAATAAGATTTCTTCAGTGTTCCCATCCATTATCAATTCCATGAGTTTCATTTGCGACACATAGTCGCGTAATTTATTAAAATGATTGATGCTACTGATTTTCAAAGGTTCTGCGGATTTTTTTAAATGCACCAGTCTTGCGTCATATTTTCATGGCTTAATATTAAAATAACTTTAACTATCGATTAAGAAAGTTGTGGTAATTAATTTCATTATACAAGTTGTTTTTGTTCATTTTTTAACTTTTCTATTTTTAGAAAGGTATAACAGTTTATTCAATTTGTCAGAAGGTTTTGTCCTTAAATTTTATTCATTTTAAATTGTCCTTTATTTTTATTAATGTTATGGTTATTGGAGTCAATTTACATATTACAGTCACATGAGAAACATAACTGCGCATGTCATCTAACATTTAACTTAAATGTTCTTCTATGACATCACGTTTTTCTTCTGAAAAATGTGTTATAGATTATAAAATTAAATTGAAGCTATACATTTTATACGTATCACTTGAGCACGGAATGACATCTTTATGTTAATTTTTAGACATTCTTAACTATCCATACATAATGTTTTTATTTATTATATAGTAGGTTTTTAGTATTTAAGTCAATAGAAAATGCATGGAAATAGTTATCGTATGCATTGAATACTAAAATTAGAAGCGATGCATTTAAATTGCAGCACATGAGTATGAATTGATTCCCTTTTAATCATTTTTGTTGGTGAGTAATAATATAATGACCTCAATCACTAATGATGGAATCTCAAAAGTGTGTAAGACTTATGAAAACGAAGGACGGAATTTGGAATCTCCATTTCTAAAAATATATAGAAACGTTGTAAAAACTGCAATATCTTTCATTAATTAGTTGTGTTCGTGTCACTTCAAGAAAGGAAGTGTAGATCACAACTTCGTGTTATTAATTACTGAGAAGCATAAGGATATAAGGTATGATCACAAAGAGGCATTAAGATATGATCACAAGAAATACCCTGTCACGAGGATATAAGATAAAATTAACTGAAATACCACATAAAAGATAGGAACACAAGCGTTGAGAATCAATCCTGCCCCATTTCCATCAACTGAATTATCCCAAGAAGGTAGGCGTCGTCATAGGCGATGGAACCCTTAATCAGTCACAATACCATTTTTCTACATACGGTACTGAAATTCTGTCTTATACAGCAACTTTTCATCCTCTTATTTGAGTTAGCCCCCTTAGCGGAACTCGTAAGGGTGTAAAGAGCCACTTCAAAAGCAAAATATCCGTTCATTTTTTAAAAATGTGCATGACATGGTTAAATTATTTAAAAATAACTGCTCTCCAAGTCATGCTAAAGTCTTGAGCATTTTATTGTCAAAGGATAAAACCAGCCCAAATCAAGGAACAGAAATGTCCGATAAAGTTACAAAAGTTTTGAACTAATTCAATATAACTTTTAAAAAATGCATTTAAAATACATGTCAAAAGGAGAGTAACATTTCATCAATAAGTTCTTCGCGTAAATATCTGGATACAAGTTTGAGTTTAACACATAATTAATGAACATTATAATACTTTGCTGCATAATTGAAAATTAAAGGGAAGCATCAATTCAAATGTTCTCTAATTGTATAACTTAAAATTATCTTTCTTAAGGAAAAGACCGAAAATTTTCCAAAACTCTGATTTAGTTATAATAATAGCTTTTATGTAATTAAAATGTCTTTTATAATTCGAATTTCATTAAACCGAAAGCTCTTTTGCTTGGGGGTTAACTACCGAGTTAATAAACGTTTCTTCTTTCCACGCTTAATTTAAAACTTTAGAGATACTAATAATTAAGCAATCTACTCAATTGCTTGTACTTGGTTGATATCAAACATTTATAATCAAGGAAATTTGTAATAGTTGTCCTATCAATCAGATTGCTTTTAATTAAATGTCAAACGACGGCATGAAGAGGAAATTGTCCTCTCAGAGACTTCAAGAAATAGATTGAGGAGAGCAGTTTTGAGATATTTGTGTCGACAATCTGAAGCTTCAGATGGTTATGACGGCAATAAATTTTGCGTAAATGCGATAAATTTCATGAATTTCGAAGCGAACTGGAGCCTTCGCCATGCAGATAATTTGGTCCCGTTTGCAGGTGTCAAATATTTCCCTGGAAATCCATCATCAGGTTATTTTATTAGTATTTGAAGAATTTTTTTCAGGCCTAAGTGTGAAATTGTGTTTTATATGAATTTCATTCCAAGCTATTGCTAGAGAAGGAATCGCATTTTTGAATTTAGATTTAATAAATCTGAATTTTAAATGTATTGATATGATCCTATTTTCTTATTATTAAATAGAATTGAAGACTGGATTTTAATTGTTACGTGTAAAAGAAAAATCAGAGTAGTCAAGATAATTCGTCTTTAGTATTTATAAAATTTAATTGATAATTTCATTATCTTGATTTACTCAGTAGTCATCACAGTTGCAAAATTGAAATAAAGAAAATTAATAACCTTTTAAACTAATGTTAATATTTTTGGAACTAATTACTTATAGTATATTACATAAAGTATTATAAAATACTTCATGCCATTTATTTTAAATGTGAAGCATTATAAGATTTTCGGTTGCATTTTAAGTTACGAGGGATAAAAATGAATTAAATACCTGCAGTTATTTTTTTTTCAAATAATATTTTTTAAAATACATGTAGTCATTTTTGAAAATAGTGCTCTTTTAAAGCCGAATATATTTAGAAATTTTATCATAATTAAACATCTAGAATAAACCTTTTAATAAAATCCTACGAAATGCTTTAGAGAATACGAAATTTCTACAGATGTTATTGACAAACTAAAAATCAATTAAAAATTTAAAGACGCATTTTAAAATGCATATAGCTAGCTAACTATGTACCCGCATACCATTAGTGACAAAAATATATAACTAAAGATATTTCTTTCCCGAATTCGATACAAAATAATATATAAATAAGTCTTAAAATCAAATTACTTAAATCGAAACTATTCCAGATGTCAATTCTATAACCATATTTAAAACCTACTCAGAAATTCATACTATTAAAATAAAGCTCTCTCTAAAGTAAATTTTTCTAATTTTTGTGATGAAAAATTAATCACGATCATTCCTTAAAATCGCAGAAACGAGCGCAGGAGACTCATTCTTTTGCTTCATAGACAACACATATATTTCAGCTTTCTTAGAAGCCTTTATTAGACTGTCAGTCGGAAGCAATATTTTCGTCTCTTCTAAAGAATTGAACAGAAATATTGTCAGTGAGTATCGCTCATAAAAATCTTATCACTATACTCTCCTCAAATAATAGAAAGTACTTGAGCTTATCCTAAGTGCTCCTATTTTGTCTATATTACTCTATATATTTCGGAGCTTTTCTTTTTGTCTGTTAATCTATGTATTCCACAGTTTGTTTTGATCTTCTGTATTGCTTATTATATTTCATAAATATTTGACTCTTCTACATTCTTACATAAGTAAATTAAGAAAAAGTACTATGAGTGTCAAAAAATTAGAACTCGAAGTTTTAACAAATCTCCACTCTTCACAACTCTTTGACTCCAAAAACATTTTTGGAATTTTGTATGTAAACACTCTAACTCAAAACTGCTTTGAGAAATACGAATGAAGTTTGGTATTTGATCTTTACAACAAATCTGTACATTTCTGTCAAAATTGAAACGAAATCCATTCACAGGAAATTTGCCTATTTGTCTGTTCAAATGAAAGAAAATAATTACAAAACTTAGAGCTAGATGGGCGGAATTTGGTACACAGTTTTAACATCTAAACTGTATACTGCAAGAATTTCGAACTGTCAGATTCGTCAGTGGGTTGATTGTCGTTCTATAAATTCGCATACACGTGAAAACATGGCTTAAAAACGCAACGATTTAGATAAATGAAATTTGGTATATTATCTTGTTACTAAAATAATAATTGTCAAATTTTCCTATCATTCGTTGAAACAGAAAGTCGTCTAAATGGTATTAACGGTTTCCTACAGTATACTACGAAGTACAAAACGCTCATTTGCGGGGGGCTGAAAATAAAAATTTTGAGCATTCCGGACGTTTGTGAACTTTCCCAATGTCCATAATTTACATGCAGTGACGGGGAGGGGGAGGGTAACACATTTATTAAGGAATATGCGAGAAAATTTCGAGAAGAATTATTCCCTTGAATTTTAAGTTACTAAAATCAATATGTAATTCTTTGGTTAATTGAAATTGTTTCATGTTGGAATTGCGTTTTATTCGAATTTCTTTTCATATAACTTTTAGCGTACAGTACGGTTTCCGATTAGCCTAAATGATTCTTAATTATCTTTTGATTTCGTTGATTCACTTATATTTTCTTTTATTACCAACTGCTTGTCGTCTTCTGCTTTCCATTATATGCAATACTTATGATATATAATTAAAATAGTTATGCAAAAACTGAATTACTGAATGACATTACTTAATGGAATTAACAAGCATATTATAGATATCTGAGCTTAGTGTTTTCAGAGACAGCATGATATTTGTGATTAAAAATATTTTATTAATTGCGTCATAACAAAATAGTATACAATATATAACATTTTATCTAAATTGTATTATTGTATTTTACTTAAATTATGTGTGAGAAAAAGATCTTTTTCATTAACGATCCACAAAACATTCTCAGAAGTGCACTGCTTTTACCATATAACTTCCAATTGCTATTTTTTATTGTCGTCTTCTGCTTTCCATTATTTGCAATACTTATGATATATAATTAAAATAGTTATGCAAAAACTGAATTACTGAATGACATTACTTAATGGAATTAACAAGCATATTATAGATATCTGAGCTTAGTGTTTTCAGAGACAGCATGATATTTGTGATTAAAAATATTTTATTAATTGCGTCATAACAAAATAGTATACAATATATAACATTTTATCTAAATTGTATTATTGTATTTTACTTAAATTATGTGTGAGAAAAAGATCTTTTTCATTAACGATCCACAAAACATTCTCAGAAGTGCACTGCTTTTACCATATAACTTCCAATTGCTATTTTTTATTGTCATTTCTTGTTGCCTCCTGGTGTCGCAATGTCGTTAATCCGCTGGTTTTATAGTTGCAGTAAACATAATGCCACAAAGGCGAAAAGTGATACGAGAGTGCGAGACAAAATATAAATAAGAGTATGTTACATACATACATACATAAATAATATGAAAAATTAAATCAATGAATAACTGTAACGTTATTTCATTTTGTGCATATCGTCAAGCCAAAGAGGAAATTGGATTGAAATGTAGTACTAAATGAAAATATTGCAAAGTGTTTTAGCAAACTGTAATGAAGAACATCTTAAATTATGATCTATAAGTTTTAAAACATGAACACTGAAAAGGATTGCACTAAAAGGGAACCTCCACCATCTAAAAATGATAAAATAAAAATATATATAAACGAAAGGGATTAGGACCACAAATAATAATGATCACATTATTAAATAATTTGGGAAGATTTTTAATTAAAATTCTGAGTCTGTATTAACAATAGTTTTTATTTTCATTGTATTTTTTCCTCTAATGTTTTAAAAGTTTGAAAGAAAATATCTAAATATACTCACTTCAAAAACTTTCACAAATAAATTTTGAATATAAACTTCTTACCAATTCTTTAGAATCTCCTTGATATAAAGCCAAATAATGCCTAACATTTTCTCATCTTGAAGCGCATGTTTGTAATTTATCGTAATTCTTAATAGCCTATAGTCAAGACAGGAACAACAACAAAACTTCATCCTGATATAAGAGTAATTTTACGTGAGTAATTTGATGGCTCAACCTTAAAACACGACACTTTATTGTCATTTGGAGCAATGTATTTTCGTAGTCGATCAAAATATGATGAACGAGTTCCCAATATTTTTTGTCGTGTGAAAAGACTGGGCGTTCCCTGAAAGGTTGGTTTGCTGTACAGAGACAAAACCAGCAGGAGGGACTGAAAAATGACAAACTTCAGACGAAAATAAATGACAAACAATTCATGCGTCATCTCTAAAATAATTATAACTTTTTTTTACCTTTGCACACCTTTTAAACGTTTAATATCTCTGCATAAAATCGAAACAGTTACGTAAGTTGCCAGTGATTTTTTTTTTTTCTTGATAGAATTTATCAGATTTTTATGTTTATTATAGAAGCATAATCCTAATATTCGTTTATTCATGGAAATTGAAATGTATACTATTTTTATCTACTTTGAATTCTGCTCGGTTACAATTTAAATTTGGGAATGAGTTTTCACACGGTCTTCACTTCCCTGGAGGATACTGAAATGGTGGTGCTGGCAGGTTAATGAACCCTTCGCCGATGATGGGTAATACCTCTTTCTGATGGGTTCGCGCATGTGTTACGCATTATGCATCGGCTACAAAGACAAAAATTACGGTTCGAAGCATACGATTCTTTGTGTTTACTTAATATTTTTTTCCGAATGTAACATACAAGATAGATAACCGTTATTCGTACTTCATCTATAAAAAAATCTATTAACGAAAAATTAATTTGTAATTTTAAGAAATATGCCCATTCTCGGCATGTTTAGTGATATTTTTTTCTATATTTAATTTGTAAATCTCAAATGAATGTGGGGCATTTCAGGTTTTAACCAAATAAGTAACTTTTAGTCATTTCGCATATTTCAGCGATCACTTTCTTAATGTTTTATCGATACCAACTGAGGATTCTCAAATCGTTGTAAAATTAATAAAACATTTACCTATGAGATAGTCAACTTATAAAATCAATTTGCTAGTACTCTGAATTACTAACGTTTATTCACCCATTTTAAAATATTCATTCTATATTTTGGATAAGTATTGAAAAAATTGCATCGTTGTTATACTGTATCTTGTGAGAATTAGTTGGAAATATACAAATAAGAGTGTCGATGTATACAATAAGAGTACAATAATATACTAATGAGTTTAGTTTCATGACATGCGAAGTAAGAACATTGATCAGTATTAAAAATTGCACCAACTTCTATTCTATTTACATCATAAAAATCAAATTCCAACTAAAGTTAGTTCCCCTCCAATCCTACAATAGTCCAGCGAAAATAGGACTAAAAAAAAGCTGTCAAAAAGGTTACGTGATGTGCTTCCTTAATACTCACCATTTCCTTAATACTCTCACATAATCCATACAAACAATGGATTGAGAGAAATCATACATTCGTAGGTTTGAAAATCGATTCGATTGAAAATCCAACTTGAATACTGGCCATGCCAAGCCTGCCGTCTTCGGCCTACCAAGAAAGAACTACCTCTCCCCTGCCAATGCATCCGCAGTAATCTAAATGATAGTAGTCGCGATATTAATACTAAAAATAGAATACTTGGAGGCAATATCGCTTAAGCCTAATCTAATCTGCCGAAGGTACCTCCCATAATCAGAATGAAGGTAGCTGGCCCACAATCATTATTGTACCTTCAGGAAAAATGACAATACGTTTACTTATCAGGCATCCACATATTCGTGAAGGCTTGACTCATTCATTAGTACGTAAGAAATTTTGGAAAATGCAGGCGCTACACAGAAAATGTTCTCCTTATTTGATGACACTTCTTGATAACGAATTTATCCCAAAATAACCATAGGTGAGTTTCAAAATGGGCATGAATGTACATTTTTGAATCCACCTCGATTTTAATATTTTTAGATTTCATGATGTTTAAATTTACATTAGATTGAAACTAAGCTGAAGCAAATTGGTACTGATCAATTTACTTCTACTTTCCAGCTTAGCCGAAACATTAGAGTGAAATTACTATGATTTCTAGTGATTTTTAAGCTAATAATTAATGACAATTTCAGGATACGTTCCACAGAATATTATTGAATCCTTTTCCTTCCTTCTAACAATATCTGTAACACATTTAATACCAATGAGGTAATTATTTTCTTATCTCGATAAAGCACTGCATTTAATTACTTTGTTTTCTTAATGCATGTGATAATTTAACTCCTCCGGAAGACAGGGACATCTCTTCGGATACAAATACGTTTTCGTGCATAATTATTTAAGAAGTGATTTATTTCAACTTAATGAATTTTCAGCAGAAGCATGTAATTTTCTAAAGCAACGAAATGATCATTTATTTTGGACATTTTTGATTTCCAGTAGTTACAGCATTTGAAAATTCGATGCATGTATTTTATTGGGACATTTGATTGCATTTGTAAAAATGTTACTAAAGGATTTTAAAATTAGTAGAACCATTGAGATTCTGGACTATGATAAGCAAAATAACTTAAATGTAGTTTATAGAGGAGTTCAAAACTAGAATTTACTGTACTCTTCATAGTGGCAGTCTGAAAATAAGAAAGCCAAATGAATGTTTGTGTGTAAGTAAGTGCGTAACAAAAATGTGAACCATGCCCCGTCAGAAATATTTTCCTTCTCCTAATGGTTTATAAAGGTAAAGATCTACTTTAATATCTACATCCATTTGTACATCTTGTCATACCATAAGCTGTAAAATGCTTCACCTTTCATTTAGGAAATATGCAAGATTATGAACTATTATCAGAATTTATTCTTCAAAACCATTTTGTATTTGTACTTGCTAAATTAATGACAAAGTTTGAAGCAAAATAAAATGAACTTAGTAATGAACTTTGGAATATTAAACAATGAATATATTCCATCCGAGATTTTTGTCGTATTTTATACGCAAAGTTTATACCATTATTTAATGAATGAAGCCGTAGTAAAAGCGATGATGTAATCATGAGATTCTTATTGCAATGCAATCAAAATTTGCTTCTTTTTGTCAATTGCATTTGCCCAATTTAGATTTATGCCATCTTCCTAAAAAATTGTAAGTGGCTGGTAAGTGGTCCATTGGCTATTTCAGTGCAATTTTGAACGAATCAAGACTCGATACATTGACTTCCATTGACTTGAATCTCTTACATAAGTCTTGGTTGCTTCTGTTTTTATTGTATAAATATTCTACTGTGAATTGATTATTAATTCAGTGAATGATTACTTTTTGAAAATGTCAGCAGAATAACAAGAAAGCTTGTTCTGCATTTCCAAGTTGTTAACATTAGTTCTTATATTTTTTTATTAAAGCAGTTCGTATTTTCTCCATTTCTGTACACATAACTCTGAACTGCCTCGCATCGGTTGTATTAAAGGTCAAAATAGAACTGTCTTTCCACACAAAAAGTAATTGACAGCTACTTTAACAAATGATATATTTGTATAAGAACATATTAACCTCTCAGTAAAAGTCCCGCCTTCTTTGTTAATTCCGGATTTCAATTAAAGTAAACGAGTTCTTCTATAAGTAATTCCCTCCTAAAGTCAACTACTGCATGTATAATTTGCAATGTTGGCCAATATAGCATTTTTAAACTTAATTTTTGGATAAACGAAATGATACTGCAAGCAAATAAACTGAAACAACAAATTTAAATAATTATTACCACGAATAATTGTTTAATCACATTTTTTACATTGGACAACAACGTGTCCATCGAAAACTTAAATCCTGATTTGTTTAGTAATAGATACAGCATTGTGAAGCAATGCTTTTGAAAACTCTTCCTATGCATATTTTATTAATTCATAGATTGACAGTGACTTTCATACCGTATATATACTTTGTTTTGCTATGATAAATGATATTGGAAGATACAGAAAGTAACATAACTTTTAAGTGAGAGAAACCGCTTGTTTTTAATGTTTTATGACAGTATTTTACATAACTGTATGAATAATACTAACAATCTCATTTCTTTCGTTAAAAAAAATTCAACAAAATCTTAAGGAAAGCTGGAATTTAATGGCTTTTTTTTTTTGCCATACAAAGGAAAACCAATCAAAATTTGCAAACTTCATGACATACGTATATGACCTTCGTCGCTTCAGAATTTTAGTGTATACATCTTAAACTGATAATACGCGCTGATTCCAAACGACAACTATTAAATACTCACGGGGCGTCGCATCTTCGTCGCTCAAGAATTCTAGTGCATACATCTGATACTTTGATAAGAAGTACTGATTCCATATGACAACCATTAAATACTCGCATGGACTCTTACCCAGTCATAACTGGCTTCCTCTAAAGGACACATTGACATTTGCGATAATAACACACAAATGGGATCAATCCAGTTGAGATTCCATTTGCAATATAGGTGTTACTGCAAGTTCTCATATAGTGGTAAGATATCGCATGCTTTTTTTCCTGCAAAATGAACAAAATTTAAAAAAATAAATTGCTGTGGTGCAGTTGGCGTATATCAAATGAACATTGATTAATTAATAATTTCGACATACATTCAAGAAACAATCCACTTTCAATTCCTCAAGAACAAATCCTCAAGAACTTTTAGCCAAACAACTTTCAAGTTTACCAGCTTTTCAAAAAATTTAAAAGTAAGATTCGATAAGAGGATGAGACTCGCCACAAATGTGAGATTCTTTAAACGCACAATCCCTTTCAGTGACGGCTCTTTGGAAAAAAGGAACCTCCATAGTGAAACGGTTAATTTTGAAATCTCACATGGATTGGCAAAAATTCTCCTCGTGAGAATCTGTCAGATTCATTTTAAAAAAATGAAAAATATGAAATATTTAAAAAAGTAAAGTATTTGGAATTTTTTATGGAATTTCTGTTTTATGCAATCATATAAATAAAACTTCTAATATCACTCCATACTTATACGTATTATACGAAAGCTTAAAAAGCTATTTCTTAACATTTTGCCTTGCATAGAAGAAACTGATAATGATTCCATATTCTACTAGTTCTCTAAATTTTTCATTGAATATTTTTAAGTGTAGGAATGCTATGCAAAAATCGAAAAGCAGCAATAACAAAAATAATGAGACACTCGGTAGGATTCCGCATTTAAATTAAGTTACAAAAAGTTTGACTGAGTAAAATAAAAGTTAGATCAATGGAAAGTTGACGAGGTTGTAATGTATTTTCTGAAGAATACAATAATCATACTCGCAGAATAAAAACTCAGCATTCTTTTTCAGTCATGATATCAAACGCACACAAAAAAAAATTCTTCGCTAGAGAATCTCGGAGCCTCCCAAATGAGATTTTATGCAAGACGGAAATCTCGTCTCTCCGGGCATTTTGTGTATTCTCGCCAAATATGAGCAGTTCGTATTTCTTCAATACGATCTCATTTTGCGGAAGTTCTTTTTGAAGCACAAATGCAATAGTAAAAGACAAAGGAAAATGGAAAAAATAATTGCCACAAAAACAGGTTCCATTTTTTTCAAATGGCATCAATTAAGCATCGTTACGACAATGTTGAAATCGAAACCTATATAATACAATTAATAGAGAAGTGATCTAAAATATCTGGATTGTCAAATCTGTAATTTTCTCTATCAGTCGGATAAAACCTCAGGTACTTAAACAATCAAATATTTGTTTTTATGAGTGTGATAGAAATTCTTGTTTTAACTCTGGTTTATTCTTGTTTTTGAATTTAAAAGAGCTACATTATATTTTATCATTCTTTCATTACCTGAATGCATAAATATATCGTTCAAAATCAATGTAATCACATACAATTGATTATCATTTGATAATATCAAAAATGATATTTAATCACGAATAAATGTTTCATACTCTTGCCTTACTTGCGACGCCTATGTATACTAATTGATAATGTCTACTATACCATCAACAAAGTTTTCATGTTTTCTTTTTAGAGACTTGTGAATTTTCTTTTTAGAGACTTGTGAATTTTCTTTTTAGAGACTTGTGAATTTTCTTTTTAGAGACTTGTGAATTTTCTTTTTAGAGACTTGTGAATTTTCTTTTTAGAGACTTGTGAATTTTCTTTTTAGAGACTTGTGAATTTTCTTTTTAGAGACTTGTGAATTTTCTTTTTAGAGACTTGTGAATTTTCTTTTTAGAGACTTGTAAATTTTCTTTTTATGCTGAACTAGAAATTTTTTTGCCTACTCGAACTATACAACTAACACTAATTCATTAATATTTTATTCTTCTAAAAAGAGCCTAAATTATTTCCTTCAAAAGTGGAAAACTTTGTTAAAGTCTTCACCTCAAGAAGAGATATCGTGTTTCACTTAGCAGCATTATAAACGTTAAAATTGAAATAATATTTAATGGTTACAAAGAGAGTTGAAAGCTTTCAGTGCCGGAATTCTTATATGAAATATATTAATGAATGAGACTGAACAAAATGTTTCTTTTTAATGTAAATAAGTTACCAAATTAGCGACGCCAACACACCCCAACTTGGATGATAAGTTGAATTTAAAAGTGCAATTACTTATATAAATACAAACTACATTATATCAATGTATCGCCCAATAAGCCAGGCTATGAAATACAAAAATTCAAAGCAAACTCAAAATAGGAAAAACGTGCCTATGAACTGATCAACAAATCTTGCGATATTACCAATTCTTTGTTTATCTCTGGTTTATACTTGTCTTTGAACTTAATTTAATTTAAAAGTAAGATTTTGACAGTAAATTTTAGCGCTCTTTCATCATTTGAATGCATAAATATATCACGATCAAAATCAATGTAACCATATACAAAAATAAACACCTATGTCACAAAACTCATTACCACATACCAATGTTCTACATGCAAAATTTCAGATTCTAAAATTTTAGAAAAACTCAATTTCTAGGTTACACCTCAAAACGCTTACTGCTGATATACAGGAATGTAACTATTAAGGAATATTCTTTCAATTAAATACTATAAAAAATAACACTAATAAATGCTATAAATTAAATATGAAAATTGTACCAAGGTTTTATGTTTATTATTCATTTAATAAGAAACTCTGAAACTGCGCTTTACTTTTTAATTAAAATTTCATGACGGCATAAATTAAATCATGGTTCTCTTCAAGACTGTCAGAAGCCAAGCATCTTCCTAAAAATAAACCCCTAAAATTTAATTTCCGCTGTAACTCCTGCACTGCAAGTAACTCCTCAATGACTTACGCGGAGATATTCGCAAAGCAAAGTTTCTTCATGGAAGTAAATCTTAAAAGTTGAATTGCCACAGCCCATGTTTATTCCTCCTAATTAACTATATGTTTGACTACTGAAGCCAATTTAAAGTTTTCAAACAAAACAAACCCCAAAATGAGCAACTTAAATCGCCAAAAATTTCCGTGATTAAATTAAATCATTAATGATTATTGTAAACACTTGTTCTCGGTCGACAAAGCTTTCTTACAAGGAAATCTTAAGTTTTAAAATGAGATTTAATTTTATTAAAGTAGAACAGGTAAGAATGCCTAAGTTTTATATAACACAAAATAAAATATTTTAAGTAAGTATTGAATGAACCGTGATTATGAGAACTTAGAAAAAAATTAGATTTTAAGGAATCCTTAAAAATCGATAGAAATTTTTTTTTAAATTCCATTCTCTTCCGTAAAATCTTGAAAGAAAAGTTTCTAAGTGCTGAAAAATGAAAAATCGTGCGTTGGTAAGTCAGGGAGGAACTAACGGCTCCTCGTGAATTTAATCAAATTTCTTCTCCAGTTAGTTTCGCCCACGAAAATAAATCTTATTTATATTCTCCCAATTATTCTTCTACTGCTTTCTAAAACTGTGTGTTCTGAAATTTACTTTCTTCATGAAAAGTTTTTGGAATTGAATTTTTGCAATGACTTCGCTACAATCTTTAAATTGAATGCACAAACTCTAATAATATATTCCCTTGTTTAAAGAATAAAACGACCCATTCTTAACTATTCCAACATTTAAGGATTTGGGCACTTTGTCTTTTATATTTGATGAACTATTAATATCCAATTCATATAATATTTAAGTATGTCGTTTGAAGTATGTAATTGTAAAGCAGTAAAACAAATGTCAGCACTTAGATTTCATAATAATCAGTGGATAGTATTAAGAATATTTAAAAATTAATATTTATAAAAGGAATCATATTTCTGGAAATTGTCAGAAAATAAAAAATCTTATTTCTTCTTTAAGGACTCTTGTAGGAAGAACTCTTTACATGTTACCAAAAATAAGACAATAGCTTATATAAGAATTAAATGAAAATGAATATAAGACATTTTAAATTTCATATCAGTTGATAATCTGCTTTCTGAATATTCAAGAAATACAAATAATTGCTTACTTATATAAAGAGATTTTTTTTTTTTTTAGAAATCATTAACTTTCCTAGAAGACTTCTTAAAAAATCAAAGTTCTTAAAAAATTAAACCTGGAGGGAGCATCTTATAAATATTAACAAAATATCTAAAATTGTGTTTTCAATTTAAAAAAAGAAAAGTTCAGAATTTCGACAAATGTAAAAACAATTGAATTGTATTTATGTTTCTACTTCAATTAATTCTCCGTGAAACTAAATCCTAGAAACTGATATTGAATTATTTGAGTTATTGTTTCTCACCCCTTAACTTCGAGTGCAACAACTCCAATTTGTGCACAAAACCCAGCCCCATTGTTAACCATTCGAGTATCCAGGGAACTGGCGTCCCTCTTGATTGATATTCGATCAAGCGATTAATCGCTATTTTAGGTGCTTATTCCCGGGCGATGACTTTTTCTACCAATTAAACGTTGAGTTCTTAACGTGAGCGAAATTCTGAAATCTTTCATCATTTGCATAGGGTGTAGGGGTTGTGTACGATTTCATTCGTGCTTGGTACGAGCACTCGAGGCACGTGTCCAGAAATCTTCATCACCTACTACAGTAAAGAGCTCTTTGAAAAAAAAAAGCATCTATTATACATGATTTTCATCGAATTCATCGAATATTCATTAAATTGATTAAACTTTCTTGTCTTTTCCTTAACCTTTATGAATAAAGCAACAGACTGTTTTGTGCTAATTTTTGGATGGCGCCGTTGTGGATCTTTAGATGGGTATTGATTGATGAAGGAATATTGGACCTTAAAGGCAATATATAGGTAATAAAATAATTAATAATCCATCTACGCTATTTTGTATTTTTTTTTCTATAATATTTTTTTCTATAGTATGATGAAACAACAAAAATTTCAAAATTTAAATCGTAAAAAGATTCTGCGAAAAATTTACATGTAGTTTGAAAATAGTGGTCGTATTTATTACAAAAACAAATTTTCTTGTTTATTTCAATTCAGAAGGAATATACGTTGAAAACAGAAGAATCGAGTTTTAAGTAAGGAGAGGAGAAGAGAAGAAAGTTTTCTTAGAGGAAATAATTCATAAGTTGCTAAATCTACTGGATAAATGGTTATGCAATCAACATTTATCCGTTTCCGATAATGATAAATATAATATTATATATGGATGTAATAATATCAATAATGATAATAAATTATGTTTATGATAGTTTAGGAATTGATTATGAACAATGTCACCATCAGCAGTAAGTTATTTCAAAACTCTTTCACTTGAATTTTTATCTTTGCAGTAAAAGGAAGTGAAATTTCGTCAGATAGTTAAGAATAGGCTTACTAATTAATATTCTAATGAATAAGAGGGAGCTCAGACATACAATTAATTGAAAGCAACCTGTGGAACAACAGTGCATTTTTCAAATCGGATGTTAGAGTGCACGTGTAAGAAAAACATCTTTCTAGCATATTCTAAGTCCGTCTATTACCATTTCAGCTCACTGTATGATATTAATTACAATTTATTGGCGGCAATTGTTGATTTGACATCTTTCACATCTAGTCATTCATTCAAAACTGTATATAAGTAAAACATCCTTCGTTGCAATATATTCTTAAATACTGATTCTCAGATATTAATTTAGCATTTAGATGGTGTTAAAAAAGAGAATTTAAGAATAGTACTTTTGAATTTTAAAATGGATGTTTCATATAATATATCACTTAAAATTAAAGCAAATCTTGAATTTAAATGGCTTTAATAATGCTACTCAAAGTTTTTGGGAATATTATATAGGTGTGGGAAGATTTATTTGTGCTGATATTCTGGCAATGGACTTTCATGAAAGTTTTTCTTTTCGTTACCATGGTTAATAAGATAGAATAATTTTCTTACTCTACAAACATTAAATTATTTATTTAATGTTAAAAGAAATATGTTAGAAAAAAATACTCTAAATAAATGCGTGAACATGAATGTTTTTAGAACTTGCTATGCATATTTTAGGTCCAAAGTTGCTTAAGACGTTTTGACTTAAGTTATCCAAATAATCCGTTTTTGAATGATTTATTACTTTGAAAGACAAAATAATTCACTTATAAATAATTTTATTTAATTATATCGTTTAGTTTCTTTTTTCATGCACATTTTAAGTGAGTCATGGTGGCATTGTTGCATAATCTTGCGTTCAGGGTCGAATAACTGAAATTTTATTCTTCCGAAGACTGCTCTGTATGTAGACATCTGAGCAACTAATTTAGCAGCTGAATGAAATGAACTCATGCTACTGTGGTATCGTAATTTGTAATATTTAGTGCCCACACCTCTGTCTCCAGAGGAGTTTCATAAATTAAAATTATTCTTATTACTTCATTTAAGTTTACTGCATTAAAAATATTAGTGCATGTTAAAGTTGGAGTTAAATCCATTGACGATAAATCTCGGTTTAATTTCCTTAAGTAATAATTGTAACGTTTATAATATTACCTTTCTCTTAATTCGATTGTCTCTAATTTTCTGAGTGAGTTCAAATTTCGGAATTCATTTTCATCATTTGATTAATGTTAAATATGAATGGATAAGGAAATTTAATCTCACTTCATTTCATTTACGTGAAATTCATTCCATTTAATTTATCCTTAATTATTTTACTAGAAGAATTAAATTACTGGAATTAGTCGCAGCAGTTCCTTCAAAAATACTGAAAAGCGCAGTGTTTAGAACAAAGGGTGTAATTAAATTTGCCGGTGTCAGAAATTCCATTAACTTTATCTTGCCTGAATTCCTCCCAGGAAACAAGATGAATATAAAGTAACTGATTACTGATGTGTCAGTTTTCCGGACTCGCATTTTGGATCAAAATATACATAATTTCTTGTATAGTAATGAACAGCTTCCTTTTAAAGAGAATTCATTGTTTTCAGTAACTTTAATTCCTAATACCGAAACGATATATCCATGTAAAATTTTAATATTGTAAGGGGAAAAAAATAGAATGATCGAAAAAAATTGTATATTATAGAATATTAATAACATATGAAAGCGAACATTTAAATATCTCAATGTGGAACTATCCCTTAAAAGGATTTAAAATCTTAATTTTTTAGTCTGTAAAATGATCATAAGTTCCTTAATCTGTTCGATAATGATTTCTTTTTAGTTAAATTAGCTCTGAAACAATTAACCTTTTTCTTTACTATTCATTTATTTTATTTGCCGCATTGACATCAATACAAGGACTATTGAAAATGCATCTTGTAAATGTATGCATTGAACTGACAAAAATGACAATTTATTAGTTACACATTTGTACTTCTCTAGAAGCTTGATCCACCATTAGATTCAGCTAACATTAGAATTTAGTAAACCAGAATCTTTATTGGAATTGATACTCAAACACAGGCTTAAAAAAACTCTGGTATTCTTGGGTAGGAATAAATACTGTGTTTAGGATTTTTTCTTTTTACTTGTATACTTTTATTTTAGGGATGGTTTTGGTTTTTGGCAGAATCTTGATTCTGAATCGAAGACACAGTTTGACCAAGAAAATGGCTCTTATAGGGTATGCCCGTTATATACATACTTACATAGTGCCGAAGTTTGAAAGGTCGTCTTTGTTATCTAACCATGGTGTGCCACTAGGGAGCATTGTTATTCCTCTGAATAAGTATGTTCTCCCTTCCCTGGTGGGTATAAAAATGGTGCTATATAATGCTTTCTGGGTTCACCGAAGACAGGTTGTACCTCTGTGTAAGTAGATAGGTGTTTGTAATGGACGGGGATGCTCTTATACGCTGACAGTAGTTCCCTATCTTTTATTTCGGGGTTGCTCAGTTTTGCAATCATCCCGGATACTAAAGCAAGATGGGGATTTTCTTTGTGGTTATTAGATCATTTGGAAAATTACGAAGCGCAACCGAAATGGTCCTTTCGTAGCTACGAAATGTTACATTAATCTAACTCATCCAATCTAAATTTGGTATTTTATTTTGAATTTCACTATTGAAGTCTTTATTATTTCATCTTGAATAAAATAACATATTGATCGCCTTAGAACGTATATTGAAGATCTGTTATAGATTATAAAATCCTTGGTCTAAAATCTGAAAATAGAAATCTTTCGATTATCCGTAAATGTTAATCCCAAAATGTTATTAACTTTCATTAATCACAAATTTAGGAGGAAAAAATGCACGAAAGAGTGAATAAAAGAAAATTGGTTTAAAGAAGGGTAAAAATAAATATATGGCATATTATTTTATTTACTTGAAAAAAGTATTTATTATTCGCATAGGTATAAAATTCTACTACTTATTAAGTCATAATTTTATGTGGGTGGTTTCTACTGTGAATAAAAATTATTCAAAAAGGATTTCGTGTTTTGTATCCTTTTTTTTTGTCATTTTAACTTATTCTTGGATGCTGTATCATTCAATTCCATCAATAAAAAGTTTTTCAAAATCTCTAAAAAATTTGTTTTCTTAGTAATTGTTTGAAATAAAGAATCTTTCAAACATATAAATAGCACTTAAATATTTATTTTTAAAATTTCGACTGATATTTTTTATTAGACAGAACATAAAACCTATTTACCAGTTACAGAATGAAAAAGTATAAATAATTATTATATGCTCTTAAAATATATAATTGCTTTTTGTTAAATAAGCTTCGGCTTTCTATGATTTTAAATTTCCTTTGTAAGAGCAATTTCAGTGAAATATTCAACCTCTCTTTTTACAATGGCGTATGCTGCTTCCTAATTGATAAAAGAATAGTTGCGATGAATTACAAGAATAATATATCTAGAACTATAAACTTCTTTCCTTAAATATTTAAATCACCTTAAAGTAAAAGTTTTATTGAAAAATAAAAAGTTACAGGAGTTTGTCGTATATATACAGAAAATTCCGTGGTTTTTCCGTAATACAACTGCTTAAATGTGTTGTAATTCTTTGAAAATTATTTAATAAATGTAGTCAAATTATTAACGAGTAGCATCTACTTAATATTTTACTGTTTATAATGTAAAATTATTCCATGCATTTTGAAAAGCTGAATAATATGCATAGAAAATGAAAGCTGCTAACATACGAATTGCTTTTATTGGTTTGAATCAGGATATTAATTTTATTAATATAAAAATAGGGAAAAGATTAATAAAATTAATCTTAAAAGTTTCGAAAAAATCTTAAGAGTTCCCTCTGTTAAGTTTGAAGAAAATTTCCTATCCAAATACCAGTTTGTTTTAAATCGCATCTTCACACCCCTGTAAAATCTCACTGCCGTCACTTAAAATGGGAAATTGCCTCAAACTTCAGAAGGAGAAAGAAACTAATATACGCGCAAACAAGCATTCGATGATCCCGTCAAGAGAGTTGTTTGGCGGAGGAAAGTTGGTCCGTTGGCGACAAGTAATGGAACTAGTACGCCAAACAAGCCTGAGTTTTGATGGAGCTTAGATTTAGCGAGGCAGCCAGAGTGGATGCAATTCTCCTACAACGAGCACGAACTTTGGGCGCTTTTTCCTCAGCATCTTAGGACGTTGTTCCTCCTCTCCATCTTCCGTCACTATTGCTCCAGTTTTTTAACAGGACATTTATACAACAGGTAGTATTTGAAATAATAAAGGCGAAAACATCGCGCACGGGACCTTTTCAACTCAACTGAATTCATTTTTTATTTGTACATTACTTTTTAATTTATTTTCTAAGAACTTTTAGAAATTTTTCAAAATGGAAGAATAATATCGTGAGCGCTTCACTTTCATATACTACAAAGAAATCAGTGAAAACTGAATATAAATAAGTAAATACTTTGAAAAATGAAATAATAAACTGAAATCAAATTTACAGGACCTTTTTAAGAAAAGTTTCTCTCATTCCATTTTTGGACTTTTTCGATGATCATTTTTTTCATACATTTTAGAGACTGAGGTTGGTTTTTTTTATAAACATTCCACTCTTTTAGTGATTTGCTACCTGACATTTTAAGGTGTTCCAACTACTGTAATCATCATTTATACAACAAATATTTCTCTTCATCGTGTTCGTATTCCGCTCTTCTACTGAAAATTCTCCCAGAACTTTCACTTCGGACATAAACTTTTGAATACTCTTTGCGTCAACAAAATCATATTGAACAATACTGTCAGAAATTATAAAATATGCGTTTTCCCTTTTTTCACAAAAATCAAATAACGCTGCTTGAAAAGCCAATTTCCAGAAAACCAAAAGACTGAAGTTTACAAAAAATTGGTGCATTTGTTATTTGAAGGAAAATCTGAATAGTGTTCAGAATAATTCAGTGACTTTTTGTAAGTTTTCGAAACTGAAATGATTGATATGGAGCATGAAGTTTAGTTCAGACTGAGTGACTGAAGTAACACTTGGCTTTTGCTAAGGCAAATGTCATCTTGGAACTTTGAAAAATGTTGTTTTTTTGTTTTTCTTGCACTGTTTTGTGGTGCGTCAACCAGTTTAACAAGCGAAATGACTCCACCGACGAGTCAACCATGTCCTAAAGACTGTGTCTGCTCTGGGAATCCTGATGCGCTTCGAGTTGATTGCTCCAACCTGAATCTAACTAGTGTTCCACCAGACATAGGTCCAATGACATCAATTCTGTAAGTACTTAATTTTAAATTAATTTGATTGTTATCTTAAAAATATCAATCCTATATAAATTTAAATATTATTGATAACGATATCTATTTTATTACTAATGTTGTGTTCGCAATGAAAAACAACAAGCTTGTTGTAAATATATAAAACCTCAAGTGATTTTTCTGAAGAAAATGAATAATTACTCACAATTTTTATTTCTTTAAAAAAATTGTATAAATTTTTGCACCTAATAAGAATATAAAATATGGAATAAAATCTCAAGATAATATAACATTTAATGTAATATTCTAAAATATAATAAAATTATATATCATTAAAACAAAAAAACGCATCAGCAGTTTTCTTCATTTCTTGACATCCAATCAAATCAATCATACATTTTTTTAAACCTTTCTAATATTTTCATTGCATCAATAAAAATACTTGAAACTGTTTTTATAGTCAATCTTGATTATTAATGTTATTTCATTTGAGTAAAGATTGTTTGAATACAACGATAAATGTAGTGTTATAATTTAGGAGATTTTAATTCGCAAAAAATATTAAATTTATACTAGAGCAAAGATTTATTTTTAATAGAAAACGTCATGCTGTATTATAATAAATTTATCTATAGTACTTGTATGCCATTTTTGCTTTCTTCTAAAAAAGGAAATTCTACACAAAACAGTAATTTCAAAGTGAAATGTGTCACTTATTTTATTTCAGTCCAATTTATATGAAATTATTTTTTATCGGACAAAGAGGGCTGACAAATTCTGCTTCTATTTTTATACATATTCTTTAAAATAGTTTCCCATATGTTTGATTTCAACTATAGTTTATTTTAAGATCTGTCGCAAATTTATTTCAAGTTGTATACAAAGAATATTGTTTTATATTCTTATAATATTATAAACACTGTTATTTTTAAATTCCCAATTGAAAGAAATAATATAAATTCTATCATTTTAAATTCTGTAACTAGCATACAAAGACATAAAAAATATTTCCTCGAAAAAGAATTTCGACCAGGTGGTACGATCATGTATTAAAAAATGCTACAAATCTCCGTATCAATTTCCGAAAACTTTTGGATCAAAATGCAATGATAAAAAAAAGAGAGGAAAAGTTATTGATAAAAGGCCGTTTGTCCATCTGTTGCAATTCCAATAATTGATCTAGTCCGATCCAATACGCCCCTGGAAGGAAAGTTAACAAAATTAACACAAAATATTTTCCCTCCGGCTTATACCAGAGGAAAAGTAGCTATTAAACACAGTAGGGGAGGAAGCGAAGAAATTAATTTTTCTTTCGAAGTTGTCTAATTAAAACTGTAAGAAGTTACGAGTTGTAGGACGGCTTGGTCGTAAATATCAGGAAACGGTGATGGAAACTGATTGGTAAATAAAGAATTTAAATAAAACTGTTTTATTTTATTAGATTTTATTAAACTCTTCCTAAATAAGATTTGCTGCAAGTAAATATTATGTCACGAAAATTTTTTAATTAAAGACTAACCAAGCAATGCTAAGGTAGAAAATCAAGAATTTTTGACTTTATTACTTTTCCTTCGAGAGAGTCCTGTGCCAAATGCAAAGATGTCTATGCTGTTGAAGAATCTTCTGCGTAAAAAGTGTTCATTTTTCTTATTCTCGTGTAGCGAATAAAAATTCATTAGCATACTTTTACCCAATTTAAACATAACACCCCCTGAGAATTAAATAATTTGATGTTTGACTTCCTGGCTCATTTGCAAAGGAAGTTCCAGTGTTGGCCATTGGCAAATGAAATTTCAATGGTAATAAATAAACCTCTGAAAGTAATGTTTATCGAGTAAAATTAAATTGCTCGACTTTTAAATAAAGACCCATTTCCATTGTCATAAAATAGCATTAATTAACATTTAAAATTTCCGACAGTTTTTCAACTAGCATTTGCAATATCTAGACTATTCAAAAACTGCAAGTAAAAAAAAATCGTGTTTATGATTTTTTTTTTTATCCCGAACAAAAATTACTGCTCTCAAACGGATAGTATCAAGAAACATTTGTAGGCAATTCAAAGTTTAGTTTTAATTTTCATTCCATTTTAAAAACTTTAAATATAAGTTGAGTTTATGAAAAATTAAAACTTTACTTAAAATAACTTCACTGTAAAGTTTGATTTTATCCTTCATAGATTTAAATTCTTTCATGAGTGTTATTTCGGGAAAAATATTCTCGAAATTTCTGCTAAGATTTGATTTTATTCAACTTGAAACAATATTCAGGAAATCAATTTTTTCTTCCCATTTTGAAATATGTAGGAATAGTGAGCAAATAGTTTCTCCTTCGTCTGTTATTTCTTTGAAGTTTAGTACTAAGAGTTTCAGAATTTTCGGAAATTTTAAATGGGTTTTAATTATGTATGTATAAATTAATTTTAGAATACTTTGTTTCGTTATTGAATACAGACTGCTTATAATTAATTCTTTTCTGACGTATATATTTAATTTTCTAGAGTAAAACTATTTTAAAATTCTAGTCAGATCTTTTTGAAGGTTTTAAATTAATCAAGGCATTAGTTAAAACTTAAATCTTTGTTTATAATACTATCAATTGAACTAATATCTGTTATGGGGTATAAATGAATACCATTGAAACGGAGTTAAATTTATTTCAAAGACAGAAAAAATTGACGGAATAATAATAATTTTCACTGCTTTTAAAAGAAAGAATAATACTGTTTGTGCTGATAATCAAATAGTTCTTTAATATATTAAAGATTTATTATTTTACTCTTCTTTATATTCCATCGGCACGTCCATCGGCGAAGCTATACACCCGGCTCATAGGACGCCAAAATGGATCAACTAGGATTTGTAATCTCTTAGGCGTCAATTCTTATGTCGGAGCATGCTAAATATTTAATCAGGATTTATATAAATACGAACAAGGAAATATGTCAACTAAAATAAAGATAAATAAGCTGGCATTAAGTTATTTATAAAATAAGCATATTAGGAGTTTACCCACATTTACGAAATGTTAGAAAATAGCTTTCATTTAAATTTTTCAAATTTATTTATTCCAGAAGTTTTGGTTCAATTTATCAAAAAAAAGAGAATATTTAAATAATCAATTTACATAATTTTTTTGTATTGGAAACTAATTATAATTTAGCATCACAAAATTTAAAATAATTTTAAAGTTTTTAAAGTATTGAATTTTAATAATTTAAGAAACAAATTCTTATTTCAAAGCAATTTCTTTTAACGTTTTATGTAGACTTAATTTATTGTTATTTTTTATTATAATTTTAAAAAATTGAACAAAACTGTTTTCTAATATTCTTATTATCCAACACATTTTTAAAATGATAAATTCTTACTATAATTCTTCTCTTGTATATTCTTCTAAATATAATTCTTCCCTTCCTTCGTTATAAACTAAAAAAAAATTTCAATTAAGCGCTTTAGTACCAAATTAGTTTTTAATAATCTGCCCAAAATTAACTTATTTTTACTGTCGATTTGATATAGTTAATTCAGCTCGAGTTATCTTGGGATAACGTAAATTGTGAATATTACACATAACGAGTTAACTCGGGTTATATTCTTAAAAGGTAATTTTTTTTCAGATTTCGATAAAATACACCATTTATTCGCTTCATTGTCAGATTAACACAGTCTAAAGTATATTAAAAGTTAACTAAGTTCAAAATGTATTGAATAATTGAAAGCAGTTTAATTTTGTAGATTAATTTGTTCTACTCTTTTTTATTATAGCTAAATTTATCAAAACACTTTGCATATTTAAACAATTTAGTTTTTGCATTGGGAACTATTTTAATTTAACAACTCTATTTAAAATATTGAACGAAATATTTCAAAATATTGAATTTTCAGGATTTAAAAAATCTGGTATTTCAAACAAATTTCTACCATAAACTTAATCATAATTCGTTATAAAGTTAAAAACAATTTTGATTCAAATTTTCAAATCCTTTCATCTTTCAAAAAAATAAAGTACTCTATTAGATTATCTATTACTCTATTAAACTATCTCACTCTATTAGTTTATCTACTCTATTAGATTATCACAAATACACTCACTCAATTTAATTTTAAAAGCATTTCTTTGCAGCTTTTTTCTGAAAAAAATTCAGTTTTCTTGCAAATATATTCTAAAATTCTGTTTTCATACACATATGTTCATCTCGAATATTTACGAAATTAAATTAAGTACCGTCAGATATTTGACATAGAAAAACATTATTCTAAGAAAAAGCCGACTAAGTTATTAAATTTGAATATTTAAATATAGCCACTATTCATGTTTGGTGAAATGAAAAGTCTGTAAAAGTACGCGCTAATTTTCTCTTCACTTTTAATGAGAGGTTTCATGCAAATTCTCCTCTAAAATACTTAACCGTAATGTTATTTACGTTACTGAATAAGCTGTAATGAATAAAACAGGGCGAAAAAATAGCCTGCAACTTATACCTTGCTTCACTGAATATGATCATAAATAATAGTGTTTTCGTCGAGAAAGTCACCGTCGAAACATATAACCCTGAAATAAAAGCGTATTCTTTTATGCAATTTTCGCTTTTCTTTTCATAATGTTAGCGTCGTCAACCCGGAAATGCACTAAGTGGTCAATAGAATGAACGCACTTAGATGTTTGAGTATGCGGTGCGTTCATTGACCGTTTTCCAAAAACTTATAAGTGCTTTCTTCTACATTAAAACTTTGTAATGAGCACTTAATGAGAAATAAAAGAAATGTCTCATGAATTCTGACCGCCCTCAAACTTAGTGAAATTGCCCTTTGCCTCTTTTCAAAAGTAAATTAAAGACGCTTAGAACTGAAGATCATAAATTGAGCATAAGCTAACAAACACAAATTGCCACTTCAAATATATTTGGATTTCTCCTTTGATCTTTCGTTATATTTAGACAACTTCGCTAATTTTATCGTGTTCTTTTAATAAATTTTAGATAAGAGATACTTCCAAGCACTTGATTACATTGGTTATTTTGTATTGCTTATTTTTCAGCCAATATCGATATAACCAAAGATGTAAACAAGGAAATGTAAATTATTTAAATCAATTTCATTAAAAATAATATTAATGATATCGTATACATTTCAAAATTTAAATAACTTTCATCTTATTTCATAATTTCTAAAATTCCTTATTAATTTGTTTTTCATAAATTCTGTTTCAAATGTATATACATAAAGTATATATCGTAGAAATTATGACAAATTGAAAAGGTTCTAATATATGAAAATTGCAATATTTTTGATAACCATTTTTTCACAATACATCATTTCTTTATAATACTAGATCCTAAATAGACATTTGTAGATTGGGATACAGAAAAAGTTTTTAATTCGTAAATGTTTATGAAAAAAAAATGATAAACAATTGTGAATTCTCGATCATAACCCATAATATGGTTTTTATTTTATATCGTTTGCATAATATTCTGAACAAAGGAATTTCAGTTTCTAGATTAATATTGTAGCTTTTCAGTATGTTAATAAATCAGTAATTAAGAATATTTCAATTAATTGATATCTCAAATATTTATTTTCACCATCTTATCTGTATTATTGATAATTATTGTGATATAAGGATATATTGTGATATAAGGATATTGATTGTATAATTGTGTTATGCCATAAAACACATGAAAATGATAAGTTAAATTCCATTTCAATTTATTATATGGGAAGCTTCAACTGCGGTTTTGTGACCATTTTTAATCCATCTGAAAATGCTTTGTGTTTTCCATCTCAAAAGAAACCTGAATATTATTAGGAGATAGGTGTGTTTTACAACATATGTTAAACTGACATCTTGATAGCAAGAGTATATCGAACCGTCAATAATGGTAGGAAAATTGATAGGTTCAGATCCCCCCTCTTATAAATATACCGAATAAATTTATAATCATTTTCTTATTTTTTTTTGTTATCCCGATCTAATATTGGACATTCTACAAGTAGTTACCTTTTACATTAACCAATTTTTAGTTAAGATCTAAATGATATTCGTTGCTTCTAACAGCATATAATTAGCATATTAATCCTTCATAAAAAATAACGTTATGCATATAAAGTTCACTTTCAGCTCTCTGATTTAAATTATTTTGGTTACTTTATAATCTAAAAATGTCCATCTTATTTGTTTCATATAGCACACAAAATACACTGCTTGTATAATTTGAAGCCTTGAATTACTTGGTAGTAATTATTTTTGTTTCGACAATGATGAACAGTATTATTTATATTAATAAAAAATTAAATAATTCGGTTCTCAACCCTCTTATTAAGCTTATGTTGAATCCAAACACTAATTAGATGAGATTTTGATTAATCAGTTTCGCTGTTCTGAAGGAGCAAAAAAGTACTCAACCAGCAAAAAAAGGCTTCTGCATTCTTTACCTGATCGTGATGACTACGAATTACATTTCTACGCAGCAAATATTTTTTAAAAAAATATTACTGTCATAATGAATAATAATATGATTGATTATTTTTGTATCAGGATGTGCATTCTTGTTGTTTTTGCACGATGTTGTTTCCTCTTGAAAAATTCAATTTTGATAGAAATCATCTATCAAAAGAGTCAACACCACTGGATGAGCTTGATCAAATCTCAAACAATAAATCATGTTAGAAAAAATCAAAAATAACATTTTCTCTGTATTTCATTACACGAAAACACTAATATTTCAGATGCTTTGACAACAGCATTTGTATAAACTAGGATAGAGCACTTTACAATAATTAACCGGAAAAATGTGATTAAATCTGTCCATAACAAATGAATTATTCATTTAGATTATAAATAGTACATTTCATTATGAATCTATTCATTGTTTTCTGCAAAATAAGAAAGAAAAATCAATCTTCAAAGGGATTTCTGAAATTTCTATAATATTATTCTATAAATGTTATTTTTTCAAATGATTTAAATGGTTGCACACTAATTTTATAGGAATCGTGTATCTCAGACTATTTAACACATTGAGGTCCTTTTTATGCACTAATATTAAACTTTCTTCATTTTTGTAAAAATTGGATTGAATAGCTAATACTTCACTCGTTAACTGGTATGCTACAGTTTTGGAATGCTTGTGTGTTTTCAATGAAAATACAATATTTTAATATTCTTGGAACTTATTTACTTCTTGCATAATTATTTCTTGGAATTAAAAAAACATATTACTAAATTTATACATAATGGAATTTATAAAAGAAAACAATTGCTAATAAAAGCATGCAAATCTTAAGATAATGAGAATACGGTTTGAATAAAAAGGCCTTGTCATGGAAGGAAAGATTTCAGTCGAATACGTATAAGGTTCTTTTCTCTTACGTATACGTATAAGGTTCTTTTCCAAAATTAAATGGAAATCATGCAATTATCTGGAAGTTTTACGAAATCTGCAAAATAATTCAAGCCATCTTCATGTAAATAACATTAATTAAAAGTTTTATGAAGGATAGTTTAATATTTATTACACGTTTATTTAACTTGGTTCGTTATTACGTTTCTCAAGATAGAATATTTTAATCGATATTTCTTGCATTTTCAGATGTGCTTGAATTTTGAAATAAGTGTACCTAATGACTACGCACTACTTCACTATTTTCAGAACTTAATCATTCAACGAAATTCTATTATTCCATGTGAGAGGTGTCACCTTACAGAAAATTTCAGGAAAAATTGATTTCCATATTTCAGAATATTTTTAAAAGTAGAAAATAATTAAAATTAAAAATATGCTTTTAAGTACGCTAATAAAATATTTTTACGAGCCGTTTTTATTAAATTTATTTATCCCAAAATATTTGGTCACTTTTCTTCAATCAGGAGCCTGCTTTAACCCAATTTTTTAAATGTTTTTCAGCTGTTCTACTCCTTTTTAATTTAAATAATTTTGGATCAATCAAATTGTTGCTGACAAGAGGACTCGGTAGTAAATTTTTATTTTCTCTGAACGATCGCGGGTTAAGTTCCGATGCTATACTATGCCCACTGTTAATTGAGCTAGCTGCATGCATTTAAGCGTTCTTTCTTAACCTGCAATACCGTAAATTGGAACATTCCCTGTATTGACCGCTATCCAAAATTTTTTTAGCCTTTTCCAGTTAGATTAAGTGCAGTTTCGAAAAATAAAGGATATTCTTCCAAACTAATCCTGAATAAACTATATTAAATGATTTTTCTTTTTTGTAGAATTTTATTTAAAGTAAACTATTAACAAGCTCTGCCTTTCTCAAATTAAGCACGAATCGTAAAAATATAAAATTAGGTTAACCGAATCAATATAAACTTAATTTCCTCGCCTTTATTTGCTCTCTCTATAAGCTCTTATCACAGTTTAAGCAGGAGATATTCAATTATGTTAGTCGAGTATATATTCACTTCGTTTCACTTGGCTTCGGTAAGAATGGACTAGTATTTGGATTCATTCAGTTCCACAATAATAGGGTTAACTCGTTCCCTGTTACTTCGAAACCGTAATGCAAAAGGTATGGCTGGGTGTCTTATTGTAAAGGGAGCTATCTTTTGTATATTTCCTAGCACATTCTTTGGATGCAATGTTATTTGCTTACTCTATTATAAAAGTGTTGTGAATGCTTTTACTCCTTTTTATATATACTCCTTGCTTTCAATCCTTATATGTATTTATAGATTTTTTTTATATATGTGGTATATTTTCTGAAAACAGTGTTATTAGAATTCTCAATTGCAGGAAGGTTTTAAGAATTTTTGAAATTTGGTATATGGAAGATAGATTATCAGAATGCGACAAGAATGTAAAATGATTGACTGTATTTTTCGATTATCTTTGTTTATATGAAGCAAGAAGCATTTTCCGATATTGTTGGTAAATGAAAAACTTGATCAATAAAAAGCATACAACATTTAACAGAAATGCATTGCAGATAATTACGAGTGAGAAAATCAAAAATCGAGCTGTTAATGACATGAACGCAATTAATAGGAATTAAAGACCCAATTAAAGGAATTTAATTGGGTCTAATTCATTACATTTTAAAAGGTTACAGATTGTAATTCGGGAACGGCAATCAAGGGAAATTAAAAATTAAAATGAATTTCCTGACAAAATGCATATAAAATCTCACTTATATATATCTTTTGTCATTGTATAATTGCACGACTTTATTTATACTAGATATGCATGAAGTAATTTTTTTTAATTTCCCAAGACTAATTTTTATTATATGGAATGAAAAGTATATTTTAAACTTTGTGAAAATTAAAGTATTATACCAAAAAAAAATGTTGAAGTCTTCCTACTTTTAAGCATATTGAATAATAACTACAATAAAAGTGAATGCAACTAGAAATAAGGACATCCTCTGGAGACATCAACTTGCATCTCCTGGGGATGGGAAAAAGCATTCTTTTTTCTGCTCTATTTTTATTAGAACAAATGAATTTAATAAAAAGCAGCTTTTAAAATCATTAATTAGCGCGATAAAAATTTGATTTTTTTTCATTGTTTACTATTTCTTAATTTTAATTGTTTACTGTTTATTAATTTTAATTGTTTACTGTTTATTAATTTTAATTGTTTACTGTTTATTAATTTTAATTGTTTACTGTTTATTAACTTTAATTGTTTACTGTTTATTAACTTTAATCGTTTACTGTTTATTAACTTTAATCGTTTACTTTTTCTTAACTTTAATTAAATTCTTTTAAAATTTATAGAATCTTGAAATCAACTCTTCCGAAAAATCATTGCTCTATGATGCCGTTAACATGCAATAAAAATTTTATCAAATTAATAGGTTAATTGGTAAGGACGTTTTGATACAAATTTCTAAAATGTACATTATCATCAAGAATTACACGTATTTACAAAATTTCAAACTTCTAGAACATTAATAATATTAGTACTGGAAAATTTCGATTTTTTTTTTTTATATATATATATATAATGCTTTTTCACGAAAACTTATTCAAAATTTTACGCTATCAGGAAATGGGGAAGATATATTTTCAACCTTTCTAAAAACAATACTAATGTGAAAAAATTATGAACATAAAAATAATTGTTATAAAATCCAACAAAGCATAAATAATCACAAATTTAGAAAAAAAGATAAAAATGTCAAATTATATTCATGGTCGGATAAAAACGAAACTCTTCATGTTTAAAAGTTAACTAATATTTTTTATATAATAAACAATATCACCTGATACAAATCATGCTATTCTTCATAATTAAAAATTTGAATTGTTGAATATACTTGTATTTCGAACGGAATTCGAATGTAGAAAATTCGCTTAACCAAATAAGTAATTTAATTTCATAAAAAAGATGAAAATATATTTTTCACTTAAAAATTTATTATTACATAATATTTGCGCTTGATATTTTTCATATTGGTAGATATATGGAAGTCATAATAGTTTGCTTATTCTTTTAAATTACTATATGCGTGTATTATGCTTTAAAATTAAAAATTTATTTTCCACAAACATTTCTTATAATTTTTATTGGGAATATTTAAAATAATTTTTGAATTTAATTATTGGTTGCAGTTATTTTATTCCCTAATTTGTCTTGCACGATCAATTTTTTCATATGAATAAACACACCCAAATATATTAAACTTGAACTTTTAGATTCTATTAATTATAGATTTCAAAATCAATCTGTAAAAGAAAATGATTTTTATACTTATCGGCATTAGTTTATAAATGACCATTGCCGGAAGCCTTTAATTCATTACATATACGCTTGTCTTTTCAGCTGGAAAATAATAAAAAGAGCATCAAAAGACTAGCTAAAAAAAGTGCTTCAATAGCAAAGTTTCATAAACTATTTGCTCTCTCGTAACTTTCATACCAGCTCTTCCAAAAGCAAAGGAAATAAAATTTTTACGGTATTCGTTTCGACCAATTTATTTTTATAATATGTTAATTCTCAGTTTTTTTGTTTCTGAAATGCTCTTAAAAGTATAAGAAATCGTAAAAATTCTTTATCGAAAGTGGTAAGCGTAATGGGACTAATTAAACAAAAGCACAAATTCATTCCTATTACACAACATTGAGTATTCCTGGCTACTTGAAAAGTCGATACTTTTGTAAATCGTTTGGATGTAGAATATTTGAAGTTTGTTCGTCTCCAGCTATTATTTTTAAAAAAACCGTTAGAAAATCGTTATGTTCATACTGTAATTGTATGATAGCTGCCCGACGTATGCTGACAGAATCCAAAGCATTTACTATTTTTTCAAATATAAATAATTTCAGCATAAGCTTTCCTTTGTTATGTGAATTGGTCATATTGCTGGATTTTTTGGTTATATTATATTTCTTTATTTAAAAAATACTCAATTTGATGTAGCTTCGATACCAAAACTGTCTTATAGTTCTATCGTTACCTTTTTAAATCTATGGCAATTTATTTCTAACGCGCATATTATTTAGAACTAACTGACGAGATTATTATATACATTTAAATAATCTGCGAATTTTAATTTATTTCAAAACATTTTTATCTCCTTTATAAAGTTTTGAAATTTCCTCTCTAAGAATGAGATTTCACTCTTATAGAATAAGATACTTATAGAACAGAGATGCGTAATTGATAACAGAAAAATCAAGAACACAGGCTATTCAAATTTATAATTGTTGGAATGATTTTAGCTTATAATATGAGTGCTAATATGAAAAATCGGAACTTTTTAATAATAATAATAATGCACTTTGTAAATCAAACTAGAAAAAATCATTTCGAATAATTTAATGATTTTAAATTGCTTTTTATCAAATATTCTGAATATGTTTGCATATGATTAATAAAAAATTTAAAAAATTATTTTAGAAATGGTTTATATTCACAAAAATAAGGCGGAAATTAAGACATTTCTTAGAAAAGATAAAACTTTATTACTCTTTCTCATAATACGCATTTTTATGGCGTTCCACTTTTGCAACAAATTTTTGAATTGAATTTGTTTCCCTTTCTTTGAGGAAGTATGGCGCCAGTTATAGAAACAAAAATTCTTTTATTTTAATGAAACGCTTTGTAAACGTTAAAAATTCATGACAAAGGAAGGAGATATTAAATTTGCATTCAAATAAGCTTTTTAGCATGTATCGCTTTCATTAACAATAGAGTAGTTTATAAGAAATTCATAAATAGTTTAAGAGCAATATCGAGGTGGTTGACTTACATGTTGGATGAATAATAAAATGTGAAAAAAAAATGCAAAAGTATTTGTATTTATAAAAAGGTATAGACAAGCTAAATTATATTTATTTTTCACAAAATATAATAATTAAAATATTTTTAATTTGGAATAATGTGAAAGTGTAAATTATATTAAAAACTTAGTGAAGTAATAACTCAATCCTTTATTCACCAAGTTTAATATTTAAACTATTATTCATTATAATTTATTTACAATCATTGTAACGCGACTCATAAAAATTAGTTGTCTGTTTTAAATTAAAAATAACTTTTCTAAAATGCCTATGCAGAATTTCAAAAGCATAAATCAAAATAGTCAAATATTTTTTATGCATTTCAAATTCATCTTAGAAAATTGTAACGAAGGTGAGCATAATATTCTGTCTAGAATCGAACTAAATGCAATCTGTTTTACTAGGCGCTGTTTGAAAGAGATAATTAAGTTAGATATATTGTAGCATTTAGTCTTTTCTAGATTGTTTTGCAAATACATTCGTATATCATTATCTGAAAATATTTCTGTTTGTTGTTTAAGGAGTATCGTTTCTCATTGTATAACTAAGGGTAATTTGCAAAAACTGCTTTTTGAGTATTGGTTTAAATTAATGCAAAGTAAATTTAAGCATTCCATTCCATTTCTTTCTTGCCTTTTTTGTTTTTAATGAAAATATAAAAGCAAACAAGGAATTTTTCTGTAGTTAAATTCATTTCAACATTTAGTTTCATAATTTTCGTTCTGTAAGGCATATCCTGGGGTTTTACTCGGTTTTATGAAATTGTAAGCGACAATTGTTCCGAAATTCTCCGTATTCCTTCTGAATTATGCAACTAAATAAAAAAAATTGGTGCTCATAGGTCGTTAAATTTGATTTTTTTTTAAAAGAATTCATTATCATTGAATTTGAGAACTGCAGTGACCCGGCTCTTGAATTTTAATTACAAATCCGAGATCTCAAAGCACAAACATTCCATTGTGTATATCGTGCATGCATATTTCTTTGATAATATCCCGCTGGTGTGATTGGAAACTCTGAAGAGTGGAGCAGTTGCAAATTTCACTATTTTGCTACAGTGCAAAATAACGATGTCCATTTCAAAATAGCACTCGTGTTACCTGGCATTTATCTAACTATTCTATATTAATATTTGTTTGGATTAACAATTTTCAGGTATTTCTAAGAATGCATGGCATTGATCTTTTTCTAAAGTTGCCATTGTCTTTTAGACGCATTCTCAATTATTTAATAAGAAAAACGTTAGATTGCACCCTTTAGATTGATATTCTTTTAAATTAGCATGGTTTTAATGATTTTTTAGTGTTTTGAATGAAAATAGACGGTACTTCAGCAAAGTGTTTAAATAACAAAATTTATTTATTTTTGTAATTATTTTTTGTGTAATTTATATGCATTATTATTTTTGAAGATTACCCAACATCGGAAAGAATAATCTGTTAACATTATAAAAACATCTGCACAAAGAAACCCTTCTTTCAAATTGTCGAAAAATGTTAAACCAGAAAACGCTTTAAAATACACTTTATTTCAAAAGATCTCAAAAAACCGTTTTGTAAGATTCACACCTTTTATTTTTTTAGTCTTTCGATTTTCTTTCGAGAAACTGAAGAAAAAAACACATGATCAGGGAGATGTCAGTAAGCTCTGAATAAATAGGTCAGATGTATTTATTATTTTGATGCATTAATCTTGGAGAGGAAAATATCAATCCTCACAGAAAGACTAAGTGATTTTAAATGATTTTTCACTTAACTCCTTGCTTGTATTTCGCGTTTCTTTTCTGAAAAATGTTCGAAGCACAAAAAATCTTTAGCACGCTCAAAAGATGCTGTTATCTCTTGAAATGCAAGTAAAACAAAATCACGATATAAGATTTTATGCAAAATTCAATGGCGTTCATGCATTTTTACATTTTATTGTATTGAATGGATTAATAGACTTTTTTGTAAATTTAAAGAAAATTTGTGAATGCAAGTATATTTTAAAATTAAACTTGAGCTCTGTGCATTTCATGTGCTTTCTGTGCATTTGCATGCATTTGAGACTATCACCGAGTTCTTAGGATCAGATCAATGCAGGTTTGGTACCGGATTCTACTAATAGCTTACGTTGAACTGGCAGAGTGAAATATGCTGTCATTTGGCATATGTCCTCATGTGGGTATGACGTGAACATTTGGAGTGTAAAATACTTGCTCAAATATTATCCTTTCCATCCAAACGAGAAGAAAATATATGAAATCTTACCCGAAACAATTCATGTTTATATTTGAAATGGGATTTAAATTTACTAATAGTAATTGCTAACGGTAGGAATTTTAATATTTCCAAACATTGTACAATATTCGCGACCGCTCATTATAGGAATTTCGGTATTGTGACAATAAATCAGATTTGACTCCGAGAAAGGTCTTCTATAGATGTATTCACAGGATTATTTCTCATAGCTCAAACTATCCAATAATTCGTATGCTGCGAAAAATTTGACACTGTGATGCCATCTAATATTTTGTCCCTTTGAAATCATTGGCTTAGTACTAAGTTTCTTCTTGTCACCACATAGTTTCAAAATCAAATTTTAGATTTAATTTTTTTACTTTCTCGTATACGAAGTATAAAGGACGTGTTGTAATCGTTAAAAAATTCGAATTCGAGATTTTGACGATTCTTCATGTTTCAGACGTCTCCTAGTCCGGAAAACATATTTTTTGATAGTCTGTCTGTGAACACATAATTCAAAAAAGCTTTAAACTAGAGACCTGATACTTGGTATATGGAATTGCGACAAAATTTGTAAATTTCTGTCGAAGTTTGAATGAAACCCAATCGCAAAAAAATCTGTTTGGTTGTTTATGTTCAAGGGTAGTCAATATCTTCAAAACGCACAAATTTGTTGATAAATTTGGTACACAGATATTTAGCATCTAATATTTTGATACATATCGAATTTTAAACTAAATCCGTCAAACGGTTGACCATCTGTCAGTCTGTACTTTCGCATGCATTTAAACACAATAACTCATAAATGCAATGGCTTAAATCGATGAAATGATACTCAAAACTACAACTATAGTTTTGTGTTAAATTTTGATGTCAGTCGGCCTGCAAAAAAGGCTTCCATAATACATATTCTCACGATAGATTCAGTAAAAATGCTAGATTCACGCCAAATCTATATTTCTTAACTATCGTTCACCAACGGCAGGCAACAACGCCCCGCCATTCATTACCTTATCTTAGATCCTCAATTTTATGCTGAGGAAGAGGAATAAGACTTTTATTTGTTAGTTTGAGAGAAAGCTTTTGGGAGACCATTTCCGTTGGTTAATCATCGAATTTCCAGATTTTTAAAGTGAAATAAATTTTATTCGCACTGATCGAGAAAAATGTTCTTTGTACATTAGTAAATCGCATTCTTTTCGTGAAATTATGGGGCAACAAGGAAGATAAAGTGCTAGATAACCATTACTACGTGGAACGATACCCTGGATAGAATTTCCAATAAAGCTTCTGAAGGAAATGAATCCCCATAAATTCCATATTCAGTAAATCAGGTTAACTTCTGTATGGACTATAATATAGGTTCTATATAAATTATAGGAACAGATTCCAATTTTTTCTAGAATTAACACTGAATCTAAGAAATTTCTTTTAGTTCAAACTTCTTTTAAACCCATTATCAATCCTATCGAACCTATTGGACATTTTCAGCTATCTAAATCTATCAAACAAAAAATTCGTTTAAAATGTAAATTCAAACAGTAAGTCGACTTAATATTAGTTATTTATATTTCAAAAGCCTGAAAATTTGAAATTTGTTTATTTCTAATAAACAACGTAAATGACAGTTCTGTGAATATTCAAATATATACTAGAATGCATTCATTTATGTGAACATTTCATGAAAGTAAAGTCTCAATTTTTATTTTTTTAAATCTTTGTTAAATCTAACTTGCGTACTGCCTTCTCGAAGAACTAAGATTAAAAAAGTCACTACAGTTAATTTTTTGTATGTATCAATCCTTGCAAGAAATTCTGAAACAATTCTGGGTAACATTTTTAACACTATTGGATGCAATAGCTTTAAGCTCTATTTATCATCAAAATTCTAAAATTTTTGATTCTGTAGTCTTGTTTATGAAATAGCTGCATGATTAATAATGTTACGATGAACTTCTTCTCAAGTTATTATGATTAATTGTGATGGATAATGTTCTGTTGCTGCACTGAGGAGTGAAATTTTGCTTCCGGCTATTCAGCTCAAAACATCCGGGAAATTATTAAATAACATTACAGAAAAGGGAGTTTTCACGAATTTGAGTGCGAATATAATAAAGAATCATTAGCATATTTTATCCAAAGTATAATTATTTATGTAACTTTATTAATATTTTAATGGTAAATAGTTTGTTTGCGTAGTCACCAATTAAACTGAATGTTGGTGTTTGGACAAAATGTTTATAATTTTAAGATTTCATTCGCAGAATTATTTTTATTCATTACATATTTTACATTGTGTTAAAAACTTTTCTTTAAAATAAAATTATTCTTCCCTAATCTGAGATTACAAAAATAAAAGAAATTAAAAAAATTAGTTTTATTTTATATGTTGCAGATAACTTTCGGTTTTGTTCTTATTTCATGCGAAATAATTTTGAAACATATACTTTAATGTCGACAATCTTTTTGCAGTTGATTTTTTTGTATTCATAATTCTCGGTTTACTTTAATAAACTTTATAAAAAAGGACATTAAATGAAGATGTATTATTAGACAAGAAAACATCATGCATTCTTCTATTTTATTTTATGTAAACTGACTTGGTTGAGTCATCTTTATTCATTAACTTAATGAATAAAGTCAACAGAAATGTTTAATGAAAAAGTCAACTTAAATGTTTATTTTTCTGGTTGGAAAAAATTATTTTTTATGTTAGCCGAATTCGAATAAAGTGCCAGAGATATTGACCGGACTTTTATTTATTAATAAATACTTATTAAAGAATATTAACTAGAAAGATTTCTAGTCTTTTTCAATACTCTTTTCCAAGCTTTTCTATATACAGAATGTATTCTACTTAATAAGATTACTTCGAATAAATCAGTCTAAAGGAAAATTCATTATAATGCATTATTTAGGCTTCTTTATATCGTTACTTTTGTTTTCATATCTTTTAATTAGCTATTTAAATAAATAAATAAAATAATTCAAAAGTAATGGATTTTGTTTAATTCCTGTCGGTCGTCGTAGATTGTTAGAGTCCAGGCATAGAGCACAGAATATCTAGTATATTTCCAGTCTAAGAATTTATGTATCACTGTTTCAATGCAAGCAATATTGTAGCTCAAGGTTAAAATCTATTTTAATTGCCACTCTCAAGCATTTTCACGGACGAATTTTTTAAAAAAAGAATCCTACATTGATTTGAGAAAGAGCTTCATTATTTTCAAGAAATCCAGTCAGCTTCCGTTTATGTCTGAAATGCCTCCATTACCTAAATTAAGTAATAATAAATCTTAATGATTCTCAAATCATTTAAAATGAACATGAAATTTTCAAGTGAATTTTTTCTCGATATCAATTAGATGTGTCACGAGAGAAACACCTAGCACCTAATGCGTAAATTAAGAAAGCAAAAAGAGAAACTTCCCGCCCAAACTATAACCCAGGTTAGACATTGGCGAAGGAAAGTCATTAATTGTCTTTAACGATTGGTAGCACGTGTTCATTTCTCGTAATACATTCGCAAAAGATCAATTAGCATTCTATCAAACCTATCATTTTGCAGAGAAAAGTGGGCCCAAATCAAGACGTGCTCACGGATCCTAACAGCTTCTTACGTGAGTCGAAACTCAAACAAATAAATGAAAATGTTTCATTTCTGAGACAGCAAAACAAAGCTTATGTTACTCATTGACTTTTGATGTGGCACTTATCCAATAAAGCTGAGTGGACTTTTTACTTTTTAAAAAGGCAGTTATTTATTATATATAATTTGCTCCATTCACAAACACAATTTCGAAATGATTATCAGTAGAAAGAAACTATCAACTCTCATGTTACACTTGGTGAGCTTTGAAGTTAAATGATTTTCAACCAGGATGTTTTTACTTACCCTGCAGTGTAATGCTTCAGCTGTTTCGTATGAATTTAATCTGATTTCTTTTTTCATTAAATTTTAATGTATATAACGTCTTTTCATTCTGTAAAGTTATTGTTGATTGTTAAAGACTATTGGTATATAAATTTTATGAACAAAATAGTAGAATCGTAAATATTATATTTTTAAAAAAACATTTTGAATTTCTTGTGGGTTTAATTCATAACTTAAAAATATTTACTAGAACAAATCTCATTCACGTTTAAAATAAACATTTGTATTATTGGAAAATGATAAATTTTATAAAGGCGGTTCTTATAAATTAGAAAATCTTAAAAATTATCTTTTAAAGGAATTTTTTTTAAATTCTTGGTAGCTTTAATTCATAGCTTAAAAATACTAACTAAAATAGATATCATATACGTTTACAATAAAAAATTTTGCCACTAAATACTTAAGTTTTGGTTTTTAATAAATTGCTTTTCAAAACCTTATTTCAAACTCTCTAATATCACTCACATGTAACTTACATTTATTTTATAACAGTCTAAGAAATTACGTTTTTCTTTTATTATTGATTCTATTTAAATTTTCTTGAAAAAATTGGTCAGATATAAATGTAATCCTTAATTAAAAAAAGTAATCACTCCCCAGCATTCATAAAATATTCAAATATTAAATAATTCGAAATTTTTTAATGCTGTTATTTTCAAAAATTGAACTTTCCGAATTTAAAATTGGTTTTCACCTATTTTAATTAAATCCTAAAGATAGAAATGTCATCTCAAGCTCTTAAATATTAAAAAACAAAATTCATATTTTTTCTAAATATTTATAAGATTACTAACGACAGAACACAAAGTTAATGAAGGTAGAGTACAAATAAAGAAAAATTTACAAGAAACAATGCAAAACACTAGCTAACGATAAGATTTTCATACAAATATGCAGTAGTGGGGACAACTCGTATATATCTAGAAAAAAAAATGCGGTTTTAACGTTTAATCATTGATCTAGCTCCTGAACTCTTTTCACTATATTAGTTTCCTGCGACCTTTGATGTATTTTCTACAATAAAAGGGAAAATTTTATTATCAAACATGACACAGCATTGGTCATGAATCTGACGCTTGACATTCAACTTGTATTTCGAGTTTCTTGATGTAGTATACCCCAGACAATAAAAAGTCCAGAAAGTTTTTACTGGAGCAGCATCTATAACACAACGCCGGCAGCAAAACGCCAACCGATATAAAAGACCAGTTTTACTTTTACCACAGAGAGTTTCTGAAAACTCTAGAGATGAAAGCGGTATTGTGTTAGTAGTTGGAAAATGGGTGAATGCTCGGGTTTTTAAATCTTTTAATTCTTGGCAAAAAATTGCTATGAAAGATCTGGAGGTTTTTATATTTTGCTTCAATTTTTGCTCAGTTTTTCTTGGTGAAACTTGCTGAAATGGATGGATAAAGTATATATATATATATATATATATATAATACGATGCACTTTGCTAGGTATTAGAATGTATTATTGAAAAATTCTAGTCCATAGCTTTGAATTTTAAGTTTTATTTTCCTCATTAATGATGAAAAATGTAAACTTTTGAATTTTTTTTACAATTTTTGTTTGATGAAAAATGAAATCTATTTATATCATCCAACAAAAATAATTTCATGATTAATAATTTTGCTATGGTAATTCATTCTCATGTAAAAAATTATGTAGTCAAAATTCATCACATGTAAAATATTTAGAAAAAAACTATAAATCTTTTTATATAAAACTTATATATATATTACTTATCTATAAATATATAAATTAAGAAAAGAAAATTTTCATACATCAGAGAAAACGCAAGTAAGAGAATTTTCTTTACATTTATTTTATATACTTTAGCAAATTAAACTGTCGATAACTATTTTTATGCAATCAGATTTTTCCCGTGCTCTACAGCATATTAATTAACTTGGCATCAAATCAAAGAGAAGTTTCAAAATTCCGAATTTCTTAGAAATCTACTTGATAGAATTCGATTTTTTAAAAAGAAAATTTGACTAAATTAGACTTAATCTTGTTTAAAGATATGAGACATTTCTCTTAAACACGAAAATTTCCATCTGAAGGTCTTTGTCTTGGACAATTAACAAACGGACAATTGTTTGTTGCAATTTCTTTTAACCATTTTTTGAAAATTTCATTGATGTTTCTTTTAAATTTCAGCATTTGAGTCTAACTTTTCTTTTAGTGCAATTTATTATTTTACTTGAAGTAAATTGTTTCTTTAATTTTACCTTCTTAAACGAAAGTTATAATTTAAACTGCATTGTTGAAAATTTAACGTTTCTGAACTGAATATTCAATATTTCTACTATCGGATTAGTTGTAGAGTTAAAATATTAACATAAAAATATGTTGTGTACTGAAAATCAAATTAGTTAAAAAAAGAAAGAAGAAAAGAAGTAAAATTTATAGAAAATGTTAGCATGCAATCGCTAATTTTTTTTTTTTTGGTCTGAAACTGGTCATGAATATTTAGTTTTATTCTATAAACATAGGAAAGTATTAACATTTAAGGATTTGCTTAGAAATGTGTTAAATTTTAAGAATTGTGCCAACTGTTGAATCTCAAAATAAAATTAAGTCTGATGCTTTGTGGCAAATTCACTTCCTGTGCTACTAATAAGGTTTTAAAAATTCGATTATTTGTTAAATTACTTGAATTCCATTCTGAAATTCTGAAACGGTTTTTATTTTTAATTTTATGTAAAATATAACTATAGATACAGTAGCTTCAATAATATAAAATAGAAAGAAAAAGGAAACCGGAAATAATGTTTTCAAACGGAAGTGAATATATAATTCTTTTTGTCATAAAAATTTCTAAAAATCTGAAATATTAATAATAGCTTTCTTTTACCCAGTCACAGTTTGCATATTTCAGACAATTCTGCGAAAATCAGAATTTGTTTTTAATTTATCTAGATGTACTTATATGTAAATGCACTTCTTTAAACGCGTTTTCTGAAAAAGGAATATTTCAATAATTGGTTCTCGAAAACCGTGATATTGCTAAAACAATTTAACAAAATTTAATGAAATTTTGTATAAATGTATCAAAAGCCTTTGATGGTGTGAAAGACCGAGGATTTTAAGAATCTTCTTTGTCGTATTTGAAAGTCGCTTTCAATTCAAAGCATAAAGAACTTCTGATAGAAAATCATTAATGACGAATTCAATTGTTTATAAAATATTTATTCATTAAAATAATTATCTTGGGGGCTACCACATTCTACATAGTGTAAGAAGAGTATATTTGATATAAAAATTAAATATTTCCATGATTTTCTGTATTATGTTGCTTTCCTTAACATTGCAAATTTGCTAAACTAAGTAGGTTTGATTAATAAAATCTAATGGTAATATACAACTATTTTCTTCCAATCAAGATCATTTAAAGCTATTCCAGCATTTTGGCGCTGTAATGAATGCGCTGAAAAGCCCTTCCGAAAACACGAAATAGAAATCAAACTATCAAATTCTAAAGCAGTTGGAAACAGTAAAATTCTTCTATCAAATTATACACCAGAACGTCGAACGCAATGACCCAAGAGTGTATCGACCGTAGAACAAGCCCCTTTATTAAGTAGGCGGTACTAATAGCATGGCCTTCAAACTCCTTTGGCCATCTTTCGACAGCGACTTAGACGAACCCAGATCTTCTCGTCCAGATAAGGCAAGGTTGCAACTCGGGATTCCATGCAAAACAGTTTCAAAAGCTTCCGCTTCACAAAAGATCATCCGGACAGCATAATGGAAGGGAGGACCTTCGTTTTGAAGTCCCATACAAAAGAATACAATTTGGAACAGGAATTCGAAGACCGAAAGTGAACTTGATTCCGCGAGGCGTCTCTACAGTAATATAACAGAAGAAATTCAGTTCCATCCTCTTTTTCGTCGCAGCAGATTATCATCTTAGCTTCAATCGGAACTCTTATTACTCGAAAGATTTAGATTTAAAAAATAATCTGAATATAATATACATTGACCAGAGATTCTATTCAGTATTTTAGTTTGAAATATATGTTTCATTCACTGCATATGTGCACACATTATGCTTTTCAATGCTTGAATTAAAAGTACATAAGCAGTCAATTTCTATGGACTTAACTTTCAGCATGGGTATTAGAGCACTGAAGGTTTGTAATCGCTGTAATTGTTTTCCTCATTTTCAAATTGTTTTCTCTTTAACATTTTTACAATAGTTTTCTTGTATACATTGCCGATTTCCCCCATGTTTTGTTTAAATACTCTTAATGTGATCGTAAATTAATGCTAAAATAAAAATATAAATTTGTTCGGTTTCAACAAAAATGTTTATTGAATTCTGTTGGAAAGTCCTGAAGAAATTTAATTAAAACAGCTAGCATATTCTAAAAGTAATTTGTATTATAAAGCGTCTGACTGAAATTTATAAAAATGACTTATTTTTACGGTCTTAGAAATTGAAATAAAAAAAGATAAATATAACTCCCGTAAAATAAATATAATATATAACTCCCTTATATAAAACGCATTTTATTACGTATTTCTTTACATTTAAACATATTTATAAAACAGTAAGAAAAATAAAATGTATGAGCATCAATTTTCTTAAATATAATCTTAATATGCAATTTGTTACATTTTGCACAATTCGCTACTTTCTCATAAAATATTGTTGGTGTGTAAGGTATATTTGATCGGTAAGTTTGAGTCAAACAATATAATCATTATTTCTTACATTTAAACTTCTGAAAAAGAAATAAAAACCAAAGTAAAGTAAAGTCAATAAATAACCAAAAAGCAGATTGGGTTTGATACTAGCCAAGAGATATAATGAAAGCATACACAGTTACTTGCTTCAAACTGCTTTCTTCATTCTATTTCTTCCACAAAATAACTTTTTATAATGAGTTTTCTGCATTTTATAATGAGTTTCAGTCTCTACAAAAAGCTAAAATATTTTTCTAAGCGTCGTTTATGTCACTTTTTATGTCTGCATTCCCTCTTTATTGCACGCATTAAAGAAATTGTTTTCACCCAACAAACCTTTCTGGTAAGAAAAAAAAAAATGCAATGTCGAAGCCATGCAAAAAAAAATGCATGAATTCATTTTTATTGTTCTCTTCAAGGCTTCAAAAATTTGCAAGTAAATCAGATACAAAAAATCGATTAATAACTGAATACAAACCGGCGCTGGATTCAAAAAAAGATGTATGACAATATTATGGATCCAACAAAAAACATTTGATACGTTTACAAGTCTATGAATAATTCTTTTCTTCAAGATTTATGCAGTGCCTCTTGAAAGCAGCTTTTCGCAGAAAATATTCCTTGTTCCTTTTGAATAAGCTGTAGAAATACTCGAGAATGATTTCTATCTACTGTAAGAGAAAGAGTCAAGTGGTTAGCATCACGAAGTGTAGGACAACTGTCATTGGCATTACTTGTTGTGTAATGTATTCCGCCTTTTACGGAAAGTGTTATTGTTTAACACGAAGAATTGATAGAATTCTCTCTCACACAGCGGGGGTTTCAATTTCCAGCAGATGGTATTGATTAATGTATTTCGCTGCCATGATACCTATTTCGAAATACCATTTGAAACGGGGAATGGGTTTCTCTTTCAAATCTAGTAGGTGAAAATGAGCAGATTTAACATTTAAATATCTGTTTATATAAATTTTAGACAATAGTTCAATAAGTCCTGAAGATATATTTATAAGCATCAAGATTCAACTACTTGATTAATTGATGCAATTTCTCTTAGTAGTTTGGCATTTTTATAGAAAGGATTAATAATTTAAAGTCTTTATATTGAAAGAAACTATTTATTGTATAAGGTGTTTTCTTTCTTTAAAAAAAAACTCTCTTCAGCTTTACGAACACTGAATTGGAAATTAAGTTCTCAATGCCATAAACTTGTTTGTTTTTTATAATCATGAAACTGCGGTAGATTTTGTACAGTTATATTTAGAATAACTTAACGTTCAATAGAGTTGAAATCTTTACACTGTAAATGATCTAATAAAATGCTTACCATAATGTCATGTTCACGTAAACCAAGGTAAATTAATAAATAATTTATAAAATTATTTTTATTATGACTTTTTAAATTCGTATTTTATTCTTATCAACGTTATTAATACATTGCAAACTTTTTAAGAATTAACAACGAAAAGAAATTTCAAATTTTCTTTTAATATTTTTTTCTATTTCAAATTTTGTTCTTCTGAAAATGAAAAATTGAAAAGATATCGTTCGATCTAACCATAAATGACTATAAATAAGCATCAGACAAATTAGAAACTTTACCGAATTAGTGTTCCCTGAAACTTTTTTGATTTTTAATCAAATCAGTTCACTGCTCCTTTCACACACACACCCTAAAAAAAAACTGAATAGAATTCTTAATCTTGGGTTTATTTCAGCTTAATTCTAGTTCGTCTTAATCCTGTAATAAATTAGTCTTCATTCTGTAAATCTAATTTTTAAAGTGTTGATAATGAGTTGTGAAAACGTTACATCTGCATTCACTCACTCTATCCTTTAGTTCCAAAAATAAAAGAATTAATTCATTCTCTTTCTTATTTTGAAGTGTAGATAAATATTGATGATTATTTTGAATAGGATAACTTTTGTAACAGATCATTTATTCTGTATTTTTTCTTACTTTTTTTTACTTCCTTTTTTTACTATAAATCTTACTATAATTTGACTAACACAAAATATGTATACAGTTGAGTCATAGTATAACAAATTTCAATTCATCAAATATCCTAAAAATTTATAATGGATATGTCCTTCTCTCTTAATTAAAATTATTGACAATATTTGTCATAACGAGATTTCTTGAAGGAATGCAATCCTTGCGTGGTCATAAAGATGTTTTACAAAAAGAAAACAATGATTCAATATTACTTGTTTTTCTTACTATACATAATAACGTCTTTAAGTTTGGAATTTTTCAGAAGATGTCCATGATACTCCTCTACAGTTTAAAAAAGATGTAGTAATGTAAATATGAGATAAAAAGAATGTAAAGAATTTATTAGAAAGTTTGATGTATTTTGATTTTTCTTAAATTCTTAAAATTTTGAATTGAAATTTTCATGATTTTCAATTTTTATTGGCTCATGAAAATTTTGAATTGAAATTTTCATGATTTTCAATTTTTATTGGCTCATGAAAATTTTGAATTGAAATTTTCATGATTTTCAATTTTTATTGGCTCATGAATGTACTAAAAGATAAACTTAATATTTTTTTCTCATTCGCTACATTTTTTTAATTCACAAATATTCGGAATTTCTGTGAGGTGCTTCTTTCTTACACTGACTACCAAACATTCTTCGAACAGTAGCAATTAGTCAATCAAAGAAAATGTCTTACTTTTTCTTCTAGTGAATCCGTGATCTTCTGAAAAATAATTTTTAAGTTAAATATCTGAAAAGATAAAATAATTAAATTCATCAAGTTTTTATTTATTTTTAAGAATTCTTTCTATATCTAAGAATAGAAATAATCGGATACAGCTATCTTAAATAACTCTTAACTTTTACATCCCGTATATAAGATTTCCGAAAACATGCTTGTTCATTAAAAAGAAATCGCAATTTCGACAATTCTCATTAAAGAATTTATAGTACTGACACTTTACAACTGTATAAGAACATTTTGCATTTGACGAAACGGAACTATGCGTGTTATAGACTCAACGAAAACAATCCTTAAGCTTGTTCTACGTCACTGGGAAGTTCGATCCATATTTCTCATAAATTCTCGGCCTGACGGAAGAAGCAGATATGAAGAAAATTTATAGTGCTGTACTTTTGCGCTGAAACAAGATATTCAGTGCTGAAAAAGCAAATAGGAAGTCCGATGTAGAGCTTGTTTGGGAAAGGAAAATAACAGACCCAGCTAAAGATAGCTATAATATAATAGCATTGAGTGCAACTAGTCCTTTTAGTCTTTCACTTTATCTTTCTCAGAATTCTCTGTGATCGATTACTTGATCCATTAAAAGAGACAATAGTCCAGTGTGGTCTTTTATAGACACAACCAACTATTTATTGGCAAATGGGGAAACGATGTCTGAATATATCCTACCTGATATTGTTTCCAGATGGCTATCCAAAATGTCGATTGACATAGCAGTGAGAATCCATCTTAGAGTTTCATTATTTAATGCTTATGGTGACATTATTAATATCACACTTATCTTTTATTTTCATCAAATTTTTTTCTTGGAAATAATTAATTATATACTATATTTTATGATTTTAACCGTAGTTTTGTATTTCAGTGTAAAAGAGGGTGAAGAATACGTGGATATTTAGCTTTATCTTTTAATTTAATTAATATAAGAAATTTTTGCTTACCTAAAGTGTCATAATAAAACAAAATTATACTTCATGTAAAAGAAGTAACAATGTAGCAAGAAAGTTACTTCATTAATAATCAGATGATTTAGAAATAATTTAAAGACAAATATATTTGGAAAACATGATCATTGCGGAACGTAGAATTAACTTCTTAAATTTTTCCAAGTTACTACACTTTTCATGATGTTATTTAAACAGCATTAAAGACCGTAACTTAATTTTTTTCTAATGAATTAATGCTATATGAACCTGTTGATCTAACATATGTGTTTTGATATATGCCCAAACATGGCTCTTGCACCGCGTAATACCTACTCACTCATCTGAATTCATGTGCCTATATTGGCACTAAAAATGACATCTTTTTAAGTTAAATGTTTGAAAATAAAATCTCTAAAGATAAAAATAATTAGATTCATCAAGTTCTTTGAATTTTTTTTTTATAAATTATTTCTGTCTTATATATTTAAATGTTAATGTGTGCACGTATTTTATGAACAAGCTGGCATACTGTTATTTTATAGCATTTTTATGGAGCAATTAATTTTACATCAATCTTGGATCTGTCAAATAGTTGTCATGCTACTTTTTGATTTAATATTTTATATTATTAGACATTCAGAAATTATGAAGATTAAAATCCTTTAAATGCCACAAAAGAATCCAAAACTGATATATAAGAAAAGCTGCATAATCTATGATTTTCTTATCTACCATGTATTACTGTAAGCTCTCGAGAATGATTTTTTAATAATATGGAATTTTTTATTCCATATTATTTAGCAATTTATTTGAAAACAGCCTTTGCCGGGAATAAAATGAGTTTTTAAAAATCGAGCAATTGTTTTTCTCTGAAAACATCTTCCAAACACAAATTTTAGAAGGAATTTTCAACAAAACTGAAAAAAATTAAGAAATTTAAGAAATTTTTCTTCTCCACATACACAAAATTTGATTCTTAGAATTTGGAAATTAATATACAATAAAATTTATCAAAAAGAATTGAAAGAATTAAAAAAATACCTGAAATCTCTAAGGTTCAAGTCATCTCATCATTTAAAGATGATTCTAAGATTTTCTAATAAAATTCTAATGAAATTAGCTAAATATTCCTCTTAACATTTTATTTCTAAATTAAATTTCCAAGTTTCTATTTTATTATAAATTGATACAAATATTTTAATTCCATGAATGTAGCGCAGCTTAGCCAAAGATGTCTTTTGTGCCATCAAACGTAAGCAAACTCAAACTCTAAACAATGTAACAATTATTTATCAAAACTTGTAACTTAGTTTTGAAGCCTTTAATAATTCTATTTCATGCGTTTGTCATTCACTTACAGAATAATAATAATTAAAAGAAAGATTTAAAAAAAAGATATTAACATGATATTTATTGAATACATTATGATAGATACCATATTAAATAAGCAGGAACAATTAAAAAAAAATTTCTCTACTGCACAAATAAGAATAAATTTTTTTGAGATATTTCTTTAAACAACCATTTCTTTATACTGATTGTCTCTTAATACGAGCTTATGAATTTATATACTAACAATAAATACTGGCAATAAAATCAAATGGATCGTATATTTATGTAAGTACAATGTTTTAATAAAATGTTCCCCTCATTTATCAAATATCATCTTACATATATTTTCCCACTTAAATTTTCAAAAAATTGCCAGCAATCCTTTTGAAAAAAAAAATTTAAAGATTTTCTCAGTAATTATTACATTTAAAAATTTATAATCAAATTTATAAATAAAAATTTAAAAAATAAAATACTTTATTGCATATTTTTTTTTCTTCAGAAGCGTATTTTTTTTTTTTTTGATAACTCCTTAAATTCTCTCTAATGTAAGCATACATTGACAGAATTATCCCCTTCCATAACTTTTAAATGTTTGAAAATGATTATCGCTTATTAAAAAAAATTTTTGCGTTGCATATTTCCGTCCTTGAATCTTCAATATTTTAATTGAAATTATTTTAAAAAACTCAAGATTTGCATCATCTTTCTTACCCCCTAGTTTATCTACAGGATATAAGTAATTACGAATACTTCACTACTTCTATTGATATCGAGGCTCCAATTTCTCACAAAATATATTTAATGTTGAAAGAGTATCTTCTTCCATTTACAGCTGCCGAAAGTGATTTTCCGGTCTCTATTATTCTCCGTTTCTGCTCAATTATTCCGTTTCCATTATGTGAAACAATTTTGAACCTACTATTAATCACACTAATAGCCCATTAGCTAGAAGCTGACGAGTGCAGTGGAAATGCAGACCACGTCTATCGAACAACGATATCTTCAAGTCGATGAATTAAGAGCATATGATTAGAAGTCTTTATATCGTAATCGGCAATAGTTACACGTAATTTTCTCTACGGATAAGCTAAGATTTAATGAGAATTAGCAATCTATCCTTTCGAACGTGTGAGATTCTACTAAATCATTTTGTCTCCGAATTTAAATTCCATGATACTTAAAGGAAAGAATTCATGCGGAACAGCACGATATAACAATGTTTCTAGCAGTTTTTCTATATTAAAGGTTTCTGCAAGCGCATTGCGATATTTACAGTTAAAACATTAGTATTTTACCGTCTCAAGAATTTTTGAAAATAATCAAATTTGCATACATATTTCATTTCCATTTCAAAAACTCCAGTGTAAAAGAATTCATATTCAATACATATTTATATTTTTTGAAATGTAAATTCTTTACTCAATATCTTATTGACAAAGCAATAAATATTTATTCGAAATTCATATCTTTCATTCAAAGTGTCTTTAGACTACTCTATTATTAAAAAAAAGCTGTATCTCATCTAGGATTTCAGCAATTTTAAGATGAATAAATTTTTTTTATATGAGTAAAAAAAAAAGTAATATCTAAGATATTGTGTTTCCCTATAAAGAATTTCGATTGCTCTTGTCACTTCTAATATTTTCCAAAACTCATGTTTTTTTAATGCAAGTCAATCATATTGGACTGTCTGGTGTGAAATTATTTTTAAATTACTTCGACTTTACATTTTTCACGTTCCAACTTCTGAATACATCAACTAACGCCACCAATATTCCTATGTATTTAAATATTTCGTTTGTGAAATATGATATAAGTTTTTACGTTTTTCTTTATATTTGGAGAAACATAGTTATACTTGGCTTTTGTACCAATCATTCCTACCTATCATCCGATCGATGGGTAAAGATATTAAAATGCACTTGTCCTTTGATTACCAAATACGATTTGTTAAGTTCTTTTTAATCGGGTTGTCCTTTAAGTAAAAACATTGCACAATAAATTTAGGATTTTAAGAGGCAATAAAAGTAAATGTAAGGGCATAAGATGATCAAAACTTCGAAATGATTTTAATCATTCTATAAAACCCTGTCTTATAGTAATTCAATTTATTTTACTTTCCTTTGAAATAATCCTCATAGCTGGTCATATTTTTTCTTCGGAGTTCCGATTCCAAAACTTAAAATCCCTTATTAGCAATTCCCCCCACGGAGGAGTGCAAAAACTGAGTGCTTTTACTTGTAATACCACAACATTTCTCCAGCTTTCAAAGCGCCAGTTGTCACCACTGTTTTATGAATTAGCCACGAAACGTCAGCAAATTATAAAGCAGGGAATTAAAGAAAAGATAGTCTTCTAGTTCAAAAATAAAAGGCCTTGAGAAGAAAGAGAAAGAAGCAAGAAAGACATCTTTAGTTTCAAAGAAAGAAAGAAAACACTTTTATAATTCTGTTTTGAAAGGCGAATTCTTTGAAAGCCACATATACTTTTCTACTTCACGCAAATGCATTTATGCGCGATGAAAAAGGGATTCAGATTAAATTAGAAGGAAGCATAAAGTGTGTGAATGCATTCCAAAAGACACTCTTAAAAAAGGGAAAAGTGTTTTTAAGCATCCTTCCCTTTTAATAAAAATTTGCATGCGATAGCAGAACAAAACATTGTTTCTAATTCCAAGTTTACTAATTTTGTTTACGTTTATTTTCTTCTGCCATTTTACCATTAATTTTATCTTCATATGAGCGCATTTCAATGAATAATGAGAATTTAGCTATGAATTTTCCAATGCATAGAAGAATTGCCGGCTGCTTTTACTTTCAGCTTCCATGTTAAACCTTGGAGCAACAATAATAAATTCAGTTGTATCTCGAAATATAAAAAATTACGATAACTTGAATGATAATCATAATTAAAAAATACTACAAAATTTCCACGATCTCTCATTGTTCATTAGCTTTTGTGAAAAGAAAATTGGCATACAGATATTACTTTGGATTTGTTTTTAATTTTTTGCGTAGTTAATAACGTACTTTTAACGTATTTAAAAATATAAATCTCTCCAATGTATAAAAATCTCAAATTATACTAATTTTAGTATTAAAAGAATGAGAATCATAAACTTGCCGAAAACCTTTCGGTTTTTGCTTTCGTTGATACTGTCCTTTAATGACGACTAAAATTCGTTTGGATTACTTTCAAAGATTACATCTTTTTCTAATTACAAAAATAATGGCAGGAAAACTTTTCGCATTAGTTGATAAATGACCTAATAAAAAGAAAAGTTTCAAAAATAATGAATGATATTTTACTTCGGACAAGCAATATGTGTCCATTACGGGAGAAGGAAATGGGCAATATTTCAAGCTCATAATAATTCTAAAAATTTTTCTTCTTTCAAATAATTCGGGACAATCCAGAACTTTGAAATATCAAAAGTTCTCCATGGTATTGTTCGGTGCTAAATAAAATCGCCAATTGGCAAGTCATTTTTAAAAATCTTTCTTTAACATTTTCTTGATAGGAATGATGATAGGAACAATAATTTATTCATTATTATACCTATCAACTATTGCAAAGAATTTATAAAGTTACAAGCTCATCAAAATTAAACTAGAACGGTTGCTGAATTAAGTATATAAAATAAAGTCATTTACAAAAAATAAATACTGGATCAAAAGAGGAATTTCTGTATAAAGATATCAGAAAAAGAAATTTTCAACAGTAAACAAGTGAAGAATCGACGAATCCAAGCTAATCCAAAAAAATGGAAGCTGAGAAATTTTACAAAACAAAAAGCGGTGGTATCTCATCAAAAATTCTATTTGCGCTTTAGTCTCTCTAACTAAAACCTATAAACAAACCTTCAAAATTTCATTTCAGTTAATAAGAGAGTGGCGGATTATATGCGTTTACATACCTATTCAATATCTATAAAACAGTAGTTATTGTTAGATGTCATCTGGAAAAACATTTATTTTAAACACATTATAATATGAATCTATATATTTTTGCCTTTTTCGTATATTTTTTGCATTGTAAGAATTTAGCATTTCGTATATGACACTTGTATTTAAATAATAACGTCATTATTTTTAAAGATCCGAATATATAACCCGCATTTAAAAGTCCTTATCAGTCTATTTGGGAATATATTGGTAGGTGATATCGCAACTAATTTGGTATGAAATCTTCCAAGCAAAAAAATAAATGCTTAAAAACAACCTATCAGGAGAAAGTGTATACTATCATAGAATAATTTCAATGGTATTTGCATAATGCGTAGGTCATGTAGCATCTGATTGGCATAAACGGATGTCTGGGTCTAAATCCTGTTGAGTAGAAATGGCTTCTTTTTACTTGAACGTGCTTTGTTTTCGTGCTAAAAAGAGCACTTCTCTTCATGAACTAGACAGTGGAGAAAATTATATAAATATCTGATCGTTATTCTTGCATAAATCAGCAAAATTAAAAAAGTGCAGAGGTTTGAAAATGAAACAAAGAAAGCTGTATAAATCTTCCAAATGTCAGAGAAATTTCACGAGTCTCCCAGAAGTTTACAGCGAGAACTTTGTTGACATGTTTATTTAACTTGTATGAATCTTCCGCGAGTCAAAAAAATTTCCCTAGACTACTCAGATTTTCAGAAAGAGCTCTGTTGACGTTTTTATTTCCCTTGTCATTGACAGCGTTATCAGTAAGCAAACAGAAGAATGACTCTTTGAGGATAACTAAATATTCGTTATTTCTTATTCACTAACAATAACTCCTCATTTCAGATGTATATTCTATTCTGTTCTTTTAATAATATTTCTGTTTCACTTGAAACGAGAGGCAGATTTATTTCAAAATTATTTTGAAATTACATGCAACGAAAGGCATACAAGCAGAACTTCGATTTCTGAGCTACAAAAGCTTCTATATTTTTGAAATTGATATCGCATAATAAATCTACTCTCCTCTTCCCCTCTTTTTTACATAATACTCTTGAAACATTTTATGTCAGGTAACATTTTGAGTCTTTATTTCAAGTTTATAAAAGATTAAGCACACTCTTTTGTATATCAGATTTCTCTTGAAAAATCGTATCTTTTAAATATATTCTAAAAACTGTATACGAAAGTTGTTGCTCCAAACCGCTTACTGAATCAAATTCAAATTTTCATTATACTTTTCGTATCGAAATTTCCATACATGATATATAACGCTTCTATAATTGCCTCTAAAATATTACATTGAAATATTATGAAGAAACTCCTTACAGCTAAAAAAGCATCGGCTTAAAGATCTTCATAAAAAAATTCTTAAGGCTTACGTTATAAATCAATTACGATAGCATTATTTAGTTTCAGCGGTCAAGTAGACGCAAAGTTATCAAAGACAATTTATGAAGTACCTTTTTTCATTTATTATCAGTGTCATTAAAATTGCTATATAATTTTAAGCTTTGGAGATACATTTTCCAAAAATAAGAAATAAAGTATTATGTTCATCAACATTATTTTAAAATACAAGTAGAATTCAAATATGCCTAGTTTTTATGTAGCCCATGATTAAAAGCAATTAATTACGTAGTTTGCCCATAATTCTACAGCATTTTTCAAAACCAGTTTTCATACTTTGTTTAAGTCGGGTAACGCTTGAAATCTCTTAATTTTACGACATTTATTGAAATAGAGTTATATATATTAGATCACGTCTTGGAACTTTGAGTTCATTTCTGCTTAAAAGTCATTCGAATCAATTCAGCATTTATAAAATTTTAAAATATTTAAATACTTATGCTTTAAACTATAACTTCTTTAATTGAACTATATATTTTTTCATTTGCTTTATTATAATTTTAATCAATTGTTGAAATGATAATTGAATTTTTCTGCTTGGGAAATTCAAACCTCGCATGAGATTTGCATAAATAAAACAACTTTATTTACAAAAAAATAGTTTTATTGTCGTTTTCTAACATTCGTAATGTTATGCGTAACTAATATTTTAAATGTACTGGTTTACTTTAATTACTAATAAATCTCATTAAAATTGATATCCTGTATATCATTATTCCTAATAAGAGAGGAAATGTTTGTATTTTTTAATGTAATAATATATTGGGATCTGACATCAACACTCGGTTTTTTTAAAAGCCGATAAAGAGAAGAAACAAGTCTGACATTTCAAGGAAACAGAATCAATGACATCAAAATAAAGATGTGTGGGTTTTATTTTTTATTGTACTGAATGTAACATGGAACTGCTTCGATAACATACATTTTCTGATCCTTATAGTCATTGATTTATCTGTCATTTTCTAAGAGGGAACATGAATTCAATATCAACAGCTGCATGTTGTGACATTTCTACAATACTATTCAGAGTATATCAGCAAAATGAGCTATATAATCAAACCATTCTTTTTAAAACGCAGGAAATGAATTTTATTGTGGACTATGTACGATTTATATGATCCTAATCCTTTTGCAGTTGGCAAGTTTATGTAATTTTAATGTTTCTTCAATCATTTTCTCCTATAAGAAATTACCTACAGTGATGTAAGAGATATTTTTATTATGATATGAATACAATCTCAACTAATAATAAAGAACGCGTGTGTCTGTCTGCTTGTCTGAGAATGTTTGCATTCTACATGTCAGACGTTTGGCCTAGAATTACCATATTGGGTACAGATGTACCTTGGAAGGCCAGAATTAGCACCCCAAAGACTTTTTCCTTTGAATTTTAATTGATTCAAAATAAAGCATAACTTCAGAATTTTTCCGCATTGACTTCTGAAAGTGTCTTTGCCCAAGATGATTTTTATACCATTTTAAAATTAAAACATTATTTTTAATGATATTAATTTAATTACCGTGCAATCAATGGTTAGCAATTTTTTAAAAGTGCTTTTTTTTTTCACAAATATGAAACTAAATTTCATTCTTTCAATGAACTTCCTTATTTCATGAAATATTTATTCTTGTGACCGTCTTCAATTTTTGAAAGATTCATTCTATTTATTACATGCGCAGTTTACGGGAAGAAAAGTGAATTTGTAATATAGCGAAAGAGATAATGTGCAATTAAAAGATAAATTAACCTAACCAGTGACGTTTTTAATGGCGCTATGGCATCATGGGACTTGACTCATTAGGAAAGTTCGTTTACACAATAAGCAGAACAGGCTTTTGGCTTTTAAAATAATATGCCTATAATTTTTATCACAATATGATACTTAAAAATATTTTGTCAAGATGTCTATAAACTTCAAGTTATGCATAAGAAATTTTATTGAAACTAAACACGGACAATATTCCTGGCTTACCAACTAGTCGCTAAAGCCAGCCAGTACAAATATAAAATATGAAAGATGATAGAGCTATTATAAAGAGAGATTTCTGAAGAAAATTAAAAATTCAGTTAATATTTCATGTCATGCATATGTACCAAAATTTTGTTTCTATTAAGTTTTATTATTTACCTCCACCTATTCCACTTGTTACTCCATTATTTATCATATTAGACTCTATTCTGTTAAAGTGAAATTTTTAAGTAATATTTGAAGAGTAGTGGCAATAAGTAATCTCTTTCTACCTCAGTGAAGCATTTTAAAACTGCAATTACCTTATCTAAATTTAAGACAGTGTCAAAAATTAGCTTCTCAGTTTTAGGATCTTTCCATGAATAATGACGCTTCGGCACACTTTAGACACATCCATTATGATATCGGATTATATGTTTATTATGCAATTTTATTATTCAGGTAACTAATATCCGTGAATTAGAAGTTATCTTCCTAAATTCAGGTTTTCTTTTTCTTTTCGCATGCAAATTGTTGAATAAAATGTTCTTTTTTTCTCCTTTATCACCTTACCTTTTTATCCCTCGTCGTTTTATTCGGATATTACTTTATGATTTTTAGCAGAGCTAAGAAAATGAGTGACAGCTATAAATGAACGTAAATTTATCCGGCCTCTCATTTAAAAAAAAATCACATGGAACTTCCTTAAAGTGTTGAGTTTTTTTAGGAATTTAATTCAGATACGCACATACATTTTTCCGAAAAGATTTATGTAAGGTGAATGATGTTACGATACGACGTTTCAAGGGTGTGATATATATCAAAGACCAAACAAAAACGTACATCAACCTTTCCTATTACCTCATTTGATATCATTTACCACTTAGTTTCTTCTCATTCAAGGTTCTAAACTTGGCATAGACATTTATAAAGTTTTAACACTGTATCATAAATGTATACCATTCGCAAACTATGCAACAATATTTTATTCAAAGCCGTAATTATTGCCTTACGACAAGGTTTTATTTAAAGCAATAATTATTACTGCTGGCCCACCATAAATCGATAGCATCATTGGCTTTGCTCATAAATAGGGAGAGAGTGCCAGATTGAATCAGTTCAAAACCTTGGCTGACCTCAGACTGCACAGATGCATAGGAAAAGGTATTATCATGATATCAGTCAGTGCTGCCTAAATAAGTAATTTCAGGTTTCGTAATAAGGTTTTGATGATTGCATCAATCCATCAAAAAGTGCTTCATCAAAACGTGCTACCAATTGTGGCCGATGTTACTTATCTAATAAGAATCCGTCGAAATCTTCACTTAATTGCTCTGGTAAAGGTAATTTTCATAATTTTTAAGCTCATCATCATTTTTGCATTTAAAATACATTTTCAAATGTATTATTATTTGAGCCTTTAGCTCTGATGAGTGCAAGCAGATGATCTCTATGGCCACCTTGACGGATATCTGAAACGAGATTGTAACCACTATTCTAGACTGAAAAAGAACGGTGAGGGGTAGCGAAGCGAATTTGATGGATGACGAGCGAGAAATTATGAGTTATTTGCATGTTTTAAGAGACGCCGTCTGTAACAGGTGGTTTCACCTTTTACAAAGGAACTCCTGACACTTCTTCGTGTTGGTTTTTCCGGGTGTCATTAAATTCGGATCTCCATTTGAAGGTTGCTATGCATCTGCCGATGATATTAGCAACGTAGGTGGTACTGCATATATTTTGGTAAAACGAGCGTCGTTGATTCTTTCTTTCCTGAAAGCTACAATATACGCTAAATATGCAGATTATGAGCTTAAAGGTTATTGATCGTATGTTTTAAACGTTAGGTAATTATAAATTAATATATTATGTATCTAAGTTTGTATTTGTGTTTATGTGTATCATTTGTATAAAACATGACTGACTCCGCAACACATGCAGAATCTAACACATGCTGAGAATAATCAGTTATTTTCTTATCATAATGGGGAGAATAGTCGAATTCTGACTACCTGAACGGTGTTTAATATGCGGTGATAAAGAAGTAATTTTCATAAAAAAAATGAGATTGAGTTTTTATAGTTGGATTATTATCAAGACAATAGAATTGACTTTTAATGAAATGCATTAAAATATAAAAAACAGAATGACATATGTCATCTGTTCAACTCATTTTTCTAATTGAACCACCAATTTCCTTAAGCGGAATAAAACTAAAGATATTTCTTAATCTCAAATTTACACACAATGTTTGAAATCAAGTATGGAATTTTTTGTACTGTACCATTTCTTCTTTTATTTCCTCAAAACCTTGCAAATTTAGTTTTTATTCTTCGTGATCATTATTTGAGGTTTTTATTTTTTTTACTTTGATTTTACCGCTTCGAATTTATGAGGACTATCAAGAATTATAACTGCTTTCCGGGTTATTTCTCTAGTCCAAGATAATAATCCCATCGATTTAAGCAATTTAATTTAGGCAACTATTGGTGTTCCAGTTTGAGCAACGTTTGCACAGCAACAAAAACTGCTCACATAATCTTATCCTGAAATTATTTTAATAAAATTATCACAGTAATTTGTAGCCAAATAAGTCTGCTTACTTAGCATATGACATATTTTAATGTTTATTTCAAACGGCGTGATAATTATTAGGATTAGCAGTCTTTTGGGAAAACTAATGACATCTAAATCAAACTTATTCTCTAATTGTATCTATGCAGCACTTTCTCAAAAATTTATTCCCATAAAATCGCATTTACATCATTGCAACATATGTCGCCTGTTTTTCGGCCCAATATTAAATAGAACTGAAATTATGAAACCGATCAAAATTCAGTAACTCTCCCTTTTGACTTTTTATTAGCAGTATTGCTAAGGTTGTACTTACTAATACCATTACTAAGATTGTACGATCTTATCTATTCTTTATTATTTTTCTTAAAAATCAACAGCATTGTGTGTTTTTAAATTTAAAAATGAATAGTTAACAGCACACTGCATTATGGAGAATTACTGCAATGAACTTTTTTGTAATTGTCTTGTTACATAACATTGTGTAAGCGAAATTCATCAAGTAAATTTTGAAATTGTGATCTTAACTGAAGGTTGAAAGAAGTACCGTATGTCAAGTAATTCTTAGATGTTAAGTTAGAATGATATGGATTTAAAGAAAGAAAGAAAGAACAACAATAACAAAAATAGACTAAATAAAAGAAATTTCAAGAAACAAATATAAATTTATAAACCTCATAAATTAATACAATTTCGTATCGGTGAATCAAAGCAAAAGCGTTTCTTTTAAGTGAATACAAATGAATACATATTTTAATCTGCTGATACAATTTCAAATTTGCTCTCTACAGTTAACAAACTACCTATATTAGGTAAAATGCAAATCATTTTAACATTTCAATGAAAGCATCGCTTTTCCATCTGTTCTCTTAGTTACTGAATAGCTTCAGATAGAGCACATCATACTTGCTTAGCCCCTAAGAAAAGTACATCAACTCTGCTTGCAAACTCTTCAACCAACCATTAGAAGGCACTGAATGACATTTCTATCCGCTTATCAAACAAGCCAGATCTTCTGATTACTAAGCCCCCAGGGTCTGCCAGGGAAATCAAATAGGAATGGGCTTCCGAGTATCAGTACTCATTGTGTTAGCAGGAAACCCTTTGATCGCATTGCCTCTTATCTTGTTTGGCATGCAATGTTTCTTTCTGCCGAAGGATTGTTTAGAATATAAAATTGCGGTTGTTTCTGCTGTCGAAGTGTTCTTGTCTCATTAATATGTAGCATTCACACATCAAAGGAAAAATAAAATGGCTATAACGCAAGCAATGAAAATAATCAGATTAGAGATATAAAAAAAATGCTCTCAAATTGGAATGGGACTGTTTCATCTGGGAAAGTTAAAAGATATTTATACGCTTCTGAAGTTCAATGTATTGACTAAGAGGTTTAAAAATAAATCTAAACATGACCTTGAAATGTGAATAAATATCCGCGTTTTAATATCATTGATGTCAAAGATATATTCTGAAAAAAATATAGTATTAATAAGAATTTATCAGATTTCAGCTATATGTTTTCTAGCAGTTTCATTTTTTGAACGATGAAATTGAGTAAATTTTTAGTAGGAATATTTAACACTTACACTGTTCACTTGTTAAATTCAAACGGAAAAGTAACAGAATTTGAACTTGCACTTTTCAAATTTTGAAATTATTTCCTTTAATCTGAAATATGAAAATATATTTATCGTTGTTTTACAAAAGGCAATCCAAACAATATGTAAAAGTATTTGAAATTTAGCAGTTTTCATTTTTAAATTTATTAAATAATTCATTAATGTTTAAATATATATTTAGAAATATTAAGTGATCTGAAAATCAAATTTCTTAATGTATTTCTCTCAGTAAGAACTTTTATATAATTGTTGCCGGAATTTTAATATTTGTCGAATAAAATTCTTAACTAATTTTTAGCGCTTTAAGCATCTTTATGGTATAAAGCGATAAGTAGGCTATATTTTTAAAACATACTTTTCAATCTGAGCAGATATAAGGTAAAAAGAATTCAAAGTTGATAAAAGTAAAGTTATTTCTAAAATGTAAGTCTAGTAATATCATTCACAAAACAATATAGAATGGAGGTTATGAAAGCGAAGGGAGGGAAATCATCTTTCATAACAAGTTTAAACACTACTTTTGTGAGACAGCGGAAAGGCCACGAACCTTACCTCGTCTTGTTTCCAAGTCACGTTTTTTAATGTTGCTACTTTTAAAGCCAACAAACTCACAAAAGCCTCTCCTTTCCCTGCAAACAAAATATTCTTTTCATAAAAGAAAGTAAACATGATTCCTTTAATTCTATAAAGCTCTCAGATAATATCTACGAAACGGAGAAAAAAGTTCTTATAATACGTCGTTTCATCTTGCTTTGAAGAAAATGATTTTATTTCATACGCAAGACGTATTTTTATAAATTTGTAGCATTTTTTTTCCTTTACTTTTGAAAGTGGACAAAAGGATGTTAATTACAAATGGTTACTAGCTAAGTTGATATAGATAAGCATAAGCATCTTAATTGGTGAATCACATTCATATACTGATGCAAGCCCTGCCCTTCTTTGTGGTTTTTGCATAGACGTGCATAAAATGTATTCAGTGAAAATAGCCGTTACACTCAGTTTTGAGGCTAAACATGGTTTTTCTAAGAATGGAATTTTGACTTGATTGGCAAAAAATTTAATTGCAATTTTCCCAGGATAAAGCTTTTTTTCAAACAAATATAAAAATAATAATAATACAAAACACCTTTGAAGAAGACACTTCTTCTGTTATAATATAACATTCGTATGCCAATTTTGAAAGCAAAAATGCTTTTAAAAAACAATTATAATACTGTAGTAATATGACTGGGAAATAATACTTTCGTATATAACTTGCGTAATTTGGAAATCATTCGAAACTGCCTGATGTTAAATTTCTAATTTAAAATGTAAAAATTGTCTCTCGATGAAATTTTCGTATTTTTGCAACCAAATAACTCTGAAAACCCTTTACTGGCTTCCCTTTCGATCCACTTTCAAATCCAGTAAAATTAAAATCAAACCAACCAACTTCCTATGGGTTGTGGGAAGTGGGAGGCAGAATATTCGTGATTAATGGGGATTTGTCTGGACTCTTCATTCTAATTACCCCGCTTGTTTTCAGAGAATTTAATGGGAAACATGATGCCGCATTGGCAGAAAGGCTGTTGAAAATTAAGTTCTATCAAGTTCGTGTTGCGTTTAATAAATATTATCTTTCTCTCCAGCGTTCACGTCCCTGAGGAGGTCTCAGATTTCTGCTACAACTTTCTTTGTGATATATACTTTAGCATCAATATATCGGAAGCAGTTTTTTTTCCCATAAATCAATGGTGGAAAATATCCGACGCAATGCCTCAAAATTTTAGAAAGGATATAAAAATCCATTATGAGAAATATGTCATAAAGGTAATAAATTAACTGCACTCTGTATCTTGTTCAAAAAGAGAAAAATTTAAACGTAATTGATGTTAAAATTAATTTTCAATACTTTCTTTATTATAATCTTAAGGACAAAACATGCATCTTAAAATGAAAGCAAATTTTAAAATTACTAAACATTTTTTAATAATATTTTTATAAAAATTTTACTATCTTTCTGTGAACATAAAAGAATATTCTATAAAAGAATATTCTATTTCAACGTGCTCTACAAGTTCAAGTTAGTCCTTTCGCTTTCAATTTTTCAGGAATTATGTGCCGTTAGTAATGCTTACGTAAGATTTGCTCAGATAAAAAAAATAGTTAAATGCCTTAGGAACAAATATGTATTTTAAGATAGTAACTAATTTTGAAATTACTAAGCAATTTTATAATAACAATTTTATAATCCATTTACAAATTGTTACCATCCTTGTGTGAACATAAACTATTTTACTTCAACGTGCTCTTCAGGTTGAAGTTTGTCCTTTCTCTTTCAATTTTTCGGGAAAGATTAACACTCTCAGCAACTCATTATTATCTGAAAAATTGAAGTTCATGATTTTGTCTTTTTAAATATTTTACACTTAATCTGATTAGTGCAAAATAAAGAAGAAAATTAATTGCAAGCGGTAAAAAAAAAGTGAAAATTTATTTATGAAACTGAAATTTCGTGAAATATAATATAGAAAATGCTATTAAAATTCTTCAAATGATAGAATGTTAAATAAATGTAAATGTTTTTTTTTAATAATTTTTGAAGAAAATTATTGTCTAAGCATATTAAACTTAAGATTTTACCAGTCTAAAATTTCGCTCATTTATAATTTGTATAATCATAAATAAACTAAAGAGAAAATAAATAAAATTTATTTCTTTGAAATCGATAAAAAAATGTCTTGGAAAATCATACGTTTGTGTTAAGGTAAAGATAATTCATTTTTCGTGCCAAAAGATTTATTTTTTCTCTATGTATGAATCTAATAAAGGAAGTAATTTTGTTTATATAAATAATCCTTTCAGAAATGACCAAAAAATGATTTTAGATGTATTATTTAAGGCAGTGTATTAAAAAGGTAAAAATTCTGCTAGAGAATTACTCACAAAAGTTTTTAGACCAGGTCTCACTAACCTCCATAAATGAATTAATATTACGCATATAAATGCCCCGAATGATTTAATTGCAATTAGTAATTGCTCCCTAGACAATACACAGGCCGCGCAAATCCTCGACGTCCCCTGCAGAATGTTAATGCTCGAGACTATGCTCGAAACTTGCCTGACACAAGACCTGCTGCTGCAATTACCTACTGCTGGTTGTTATAAAATCAATTTCCTTCAGTTCCTTTCCGAAGGATTTCCAGGTAATTGCAACTAAAGGTGTTTTCGCTTGTCACTTGTTACAGATTCGAAAGAGAAAAAAAAAAAGGAAGCTTTACTCTGAGCCATAACTTGAACAAGTCTCTAGTTTCTTGTAGTTATTAAAAGTCATTAGAGAAAATTCGTTCATTGTGTAGCTATCGGTCATAAGATGAAATTTCTTATTTGTTTATTTTCTTGAAGAAACTTCTGAAATCGATTCCATTTAGTAAGGAGTGTTAGGTAATTGGTCCAATACTTGTTTTAGCTCCTATTTGTTAAGTTTCTAAAAGGGAAAAGACTTTAATGCGTAAAGTGGTACTAATACACCGGTAAAGGTACAATATTTTTGCATTGTTATAAAATAGTAGAATATAAGTTAACAACACTTCGAAACGGCAATATTTAAAGGAGAATTTTAATGTAATAGTTTTTTTGCCTTTTAAAGGATTTATTTTAAACGTTTAATGTTCTGGCATTTTTTTTATTATGGTCATGAGCATCTAGTAGAATTTTGATGGTGTTGAATTTAAATAATTAAAAAGGTTGTTGAAAGTTAAAGATTGAAAGAAATTGATACCTGCAAACAAATTCCTTGTTTTTAACAGGCGTATATAAAATATCTGCTATTAGTAAAAAATGCTGAAGAAAAATTTAGATAAAAGGGGAAATCAGCATATATGTTAATGAAGATTATTTCAAAAATAAAAGGAATGCTTATGTTCAATGCAAAATAAGATTTATTTCTATTGTTCTCTTTGAGACTTTATCAACAATTTTAATAGTTAATAAAGTTAATTAAAACTCATCTTTCAAACCCTTCATCTTGTCTTTCGCTTGTTTTCAAGTTAAGAGGCAGAGAGCACCAAACTAACTTTGAAAACTTGAATGCATACTTTTAATCTTTGTTGTAACAAAATTAACAGCGTCTAGGATAGAATTATCAAAGTCTCTTACTACAAACTTCTTAAATTACTTATTGCCAGTTCGGTACAGCGCTTTTAAGAATCAGTTAATCACTTTCAAAAACAATTTCAAATAGGCATCATAAATTAAATATAAAGCAAGATTTGAAGGAGCTTTTCTATTCACTTCACTTCAAATTTGAAAGGAAGTCTGGGATCGATTGCTCTTTCTATGTCTTAAGGAGAGAATCGGCGTGCATTTTACGGTACTGAAGTCGAAGGTCAGGAGAGGGATCATTTCTCATTTCCATATCAATCGGTGCGGGTAGCGTTCTAATGTATTTATATTTATGAGGTTATTTTACATACTGATATTATGGCAATAACGTCCTTTCACAGAAAATTCTCCAAATATTTTAAACTTGGTTCATTTAACTAAAATAATGTTGTTTAAACTATCGAATAACGAACGTTCGACCTAAATTTATTTGCTACTTAAGTTGGATTTTAAATTTTAGCTGAGCATTTTTAACTGTCTGTCTAACGAATTATATAAAATATAGAACTAAATTCATGCATAACTAATAAATATTAATCTATGGATGGAAAATTTTACCAACAAAGTTGGAATTTTGGTTTAAAGAGACAAAGTAAGAGATTTTCTTGCCTACACTTTCAATGTTACAATGAGTAACTCTTTGCATACTGTTTGAAACATTTTAGCTATATGACTGTATTAATATAATTTTTAAAAGGTCATAAATAAGTAAAATAAGGGTTGTCAATATGAATGGAACAGAACCTGCAAATAATTGGCATAAATCTAATTAAGGAAAGCATTTTCCGAATTTAATTACAACTCTGTGTGCATAAAATTACATTGTAATAACTAACTTTTATAAACAAAAAATGTATTGATTTTGGTGTATTGAACCCATGGCTACCATCGTCAAACACAAAATCATTTTCTTGTTATAACTATTTTCTCTATGACGTCTTAAAAACATTTAGATCACTTTTCTTTTCTTGCTAAAACTTCAGGATAAAAATGTAAAATTTTATGTTAAAATCTGATATTTTACTAACATAATTCGTTATGGAAACAAAGACGTAAATGTTTTCCTCATATGTAAATATAAAAAGTTGTGGAATTCAAATATCTTTAAGATAAGTAATTAGCATGATAATACTGTTTACAAATTTATCCTTTGAAAAAAATTCTCACCACAAATGTGCGAATGTTTCTCATCATTACCTAATAGCTTATTCCCAAACAGTGTAAGAATGACTGAAGAATGACTGATAGTTCCATTTCGGAAAAGGCTTTAAATTACGTAAGGAATTATATTTTGCACTGCTGCAGACAAAAATTGCTGAAAAATTATGTAGGTTACATTTTTATGTTTTCCTCTTGTCTTATTAACCATATGTAGTAAACTATTCTCGTCACACTTACATTTTAAACAAAAAATTCCATTCTTTTTCGATAAAAATGTATCGAATTATGAAATTTTTAATTTCATTATTTTTGACCGATAAACGGCTGCCTCGGAGGGGATGAACTTCCTTGAGGGAGTCATTCAAATTTTTAAAATCATCTAAAATAGTGATATTCAAGATTCATAATTCAGACATAACCGTATAGGTCGTTCGTATAGGAGTGGACATGTTTTGTATAAAATATTACCATTTCAAGAGTACTTACCCTAAAATATCTAATAGGAACAGTAAACTACAAAAATTTAGATTTTGTAAATTTTCCTAATTTTTTCTGCAGTATATTCATTGACTGCAACAGTACAAATTATTATTCTTTAAGTCCATAAAGTTACTTTTCTGATTGAAATTATGTTCCTATATCTAGCGGTTTGGAAATTAGTTTTGAGACTATAGTTAAAGTGGACTCCATGTATAACTCTCTTATCCTAATTCATTATGTTAATTTAGAGTTATCGTTTAATTATTGCATTTATCTATATATTTTAAATAACTTATTCAATGAAATAAATAATATATGATTTTGGACTTAGATTTACATTACTATTAGTTTCCAGCTAATATATATTCATGAATTTAAAAAATTAATTGAAATAACCATCACTTAGATTTTGAAGCTTCCTGCAAGACAAGAGCAATGGATGTTTTACTTGAACAAATTCAACTAAAAGTCAACAACAACTTGAACAAATTAAACTTTACTTGAACAAATTCAAATTCAACTTTCTTATTATAAATTTAGACTAGTCGATATTTTTAACCACTGACAAAAGCACTGACACACTCTTTCATGTGAGTATGAGTGCCCATCTTCGATAGATAGATAAAAAGGGGGAGTGTCACTATGAGGGGATGAAATATCAGTGCATGGAAGAAGTATATGCCGAACCACTTTAAGAAATAAACCATTGAGATGACAGGCACGCCCTGTATTACACCATGACAGTGCGAAGAGTGCATTTTAACCTCAAAGGCCATTTCAAAATATAACTTATACGCTAATGTGAACTGTAGTGTTTTTTTTTTTTTTTTTTTTTTTTTTTTTTACTAACTTTGATGAAGACATCCCACAGCGATATTTCGTTACGTTTTTAGAATGCATTTATGACTAATATAGCGTATATTTCAAATCTCAAAATGCTAAGCTGTGAAACGATGTCTTGTTCGCGGAATTTTAATTGAGTCACGTTCTTTGGAAACTGCAGTTGGTTTCTTTGACTGTGACTTAGCCAAGGGGTCGACTGACACACCCGCCGAGGGAGCCATAGCTTTAAAACGCTATAAAAAGCAGTTTTAGCAGTTTGAACAAATGCTCTTTTAGCTCTTTTGAAAGATTCTACGCATTTTTCTATTGTTGATATGGAAAAGGGGGAAAATATTCTTCATCCTCCGCAGCATTGAAACTACCATCTGAGCTACTGTATGTTAATAGAGTTATTATGGACACGAATGTTGTATACCCCGTCAAATGTCTGATTGTAAAAGGCAGAAGAAATCAAGGATATACTTCAAAAGGATATGGAAAATAATTTTATTATTTTCCAAGCTAGAACTAGATTTGCCCCCTGGTGTTTTCGTGACATATTTTGCAGTATGCTTATAACAGCATGGTCAAATCTGGCTTTTTTCCATTGATTCCACTTGTCAATTACGCAACAATGGCCTTCTTTAACGATTTGTAAGAGGTACCTAAAAGATGACTCAACTATCTCAAACTATAAAAGTTAGGTTTTTCCAATGCCTAAAAGCCTTCACTGTTCAATATGAGTTTATTGCTGTTTCAATAAATTTGCTTAAGACACCGAAACAAAATTGCATATTATACTTCCTTTTTGTTATCGCTTCTTTAATACACTAATTCCGAGGTATCAGAGGTTAGAAATGTTTCAAGATAACAGACGAAGTAAAGGAGAGAGAATTTCGACAAATATATTTTATCAAACAAAATTTGCCGCAGAATTTTACTTTCTTACTACCGAATTTTTTATAAATGAAATCATCAAAATAGTGAATTAAATGAAATGCGCATTTGGTGTGAAATGAACTAGTACTATATGATATGATTTTTCTTTCTCCCAGTTCAAAACACTTTGAAAAATAATACAGATTTTTCAACTTCCTATTAATTAATTATCTTTTCTGCGGGCTCTTCAAAACTCTTAAAAAACAAATACAGCAAAAGAGTTCACCCTATATGTAGAAATATTAACTCTCAAACTGTAACAAGAATCTGATTTCGAGTGTCAAACCAATTTATTACTCTTAAGAAAACTGGATTACACGCATTTGAAATTTTATACCGACGTCTCTTAACTCCCTACAAATGTCATTAAGTGATTATCCCGAGTGCTTCAGAAATAAACAGTGCATTAAGGATTTATTAAAAAAATAAAGATGTTCTTTCAAAAGACTCGTTGAGGACATTTTCTTTTCTTGATTTTTTAATTATCACAAACTTTAAACCACTTTTCCGAGCTCCAGAAAAAGACATTTGCAGTTAGCAAGTGTCGCCGAATATCAGAAAAGAAACTGACTTTTTGTTGTTAAACAGTTTCTGAGCAATTACGTTTACATCCTTACCTTTGAATGTACGAACTCTTTCTTCTCTATGCTTTGGAACGCTCGTTTCACGGCAATTTTTTCCTCCCCCTCCCCTCCCTTTGTCTGCTCATTTTTTTAATTTTATTTTTTTATTTTTTTGTTTTATTTTTTTGCAATCATAATTGCTGCGAAGTATTTCGACCAACACATGCGGTCGATAACGGCAGCTGAAATTGAAAAGTGTTTTTGCTTTATACTGAAGTAAAACAATTACACTTTTCTTGATATTCTACCGTTTTTACACTTCGGACTTTCATACGCCTCGTTATAATACCGCCTAAACTAATAAAAACTTAAAAAACGCAATTAAGATTATCGGAATTATTTTCTTCGGTTGGGCTTTTAGTTCCGTTTCGAATTTAATAGAATTAAGTCACTGATTATGTCTAGTAATTCGCTTATTTTATCACTAATCATTATATATATATATATGATTCTTCGGTTATTTGTTAGAAATTTCTGTTATATAAACTAGAATGTATTATCGAACTCTAAATACAGAATTAATATAATTATTGAATATATTTAAGAGCATCTGATTTTTTTATGTCTAATTTGAATTAATTTCGGTTTGAAAGTTAACTATACTTCCTTTTCAATATTAAATGAACAGTAAAGTATTTTTATGAAAATTTGGTTAAAATATATTCCACTTTAATACTTATTACAGTTCAGAAACTTCAAATAACTGTATTTCTTGTAGTTATATTCGGTATGTAAAGTGTTTATTCGCATCGCCTTTTAAAAGCTTAAGTTTTGATAAGTTAATATTCTTAGCAGTGTTTTAAAATTAACGTTTCTATAAAATTATTTTCAACAAAATGTAACATTTTCGTTACTATCCAAATGAAGAATGCTAGACATTTATTTTCAACGTTAAGTGCTAAACTAATCTCTGTTGACATCACTTTCAGGCCCCATGATTATCTAAGCACTTAACATATGTTGAGTCGTTTAACAAACTTTTGTTGAATTTCCTACAAATTGAACACTAAATTAGTCTCATTTGACTTGACATTAGCCCTAAAACCATCTTGGTACTTAATTAAGTCATTTTTTAAAAAAATCATATAAATGAATCAAATACTTCTTTATTTTCAAACAATTTCAAATAGACTGCAAGAAAATTATGACAAGGGAATAAAACGCTCCTTTCTAAAATATGACAAGCATTAGATTATTTTTATCATTTCCGTTTAGTTATTTTTGAAAAAAATAATTAATTTCGTGACGTTATTAAAATATTAAAATGTCTTTTTATTGCATATTTTTAAGCACTTTAATACAATGGCTTCAGACTTTCTATAGTTAAAATATAAAACGGTGAAAAACGCTTCTAAAACGTTTAATCTATTGCATTTTGACCTAAAGAGTAACTGTTAAAGACTTTTAAATCTGAAAATTTTTATTCTTTAAAAATCTTTTATTCAAACATTCTAATAAAAATATTTTTTTTTAAATTTTTATCTTATTTTTTTCATTTTTCTCACAGAATCTATTTTTGAAGTTAGTAAAATTGTAGTTTTTATTCGCTATAATTAGAAATAAATTGTTCCGAAAATTATGTGTCAAATCACTTTTCAGGAATGAAACCTTATCGTTTTTTAAAAAAAATTATGTTCTGTTATAAAGATACTCCAAACCATAAATATGTAGCTACAAAATAAAATTTTTCGCTAACAGTTTTGCCAGTAGTGCATAATAAAGTAAATTTAAACTGAAACGAGTGTTCTTATAATAAAAATTTCAAGAAACGAAACAATGTTTTTTTGTTTATTCTCATTCTTCATTTTAAAAAAAGTTGAAGCAACATGCTTATGTTATATTTTGAGGAATACTTTCAATAGAATATTCTTTTTGGAAATGTTTTTTGTTGGATTTTATCGAAGCATCCAATAAAGAAATGATATTTTACTCTACGAATCAATTATTTCAATTTGTTTTCTGCTTATGAAATCAAATTCTTTATAATCAACCTTGTTGGATTCAAATGTGAACAGATAATAAAACATTTTGCCCCGAAAAAAAGTATATCTGTTATTTCACAAATATTTTTCATTACTATGCATTGCAATATTTTAAGAAAATTTCCCTTAAGCAATACTTTATTGAGTTTTCATCCATAAAATGCCACTGTACTTCAAACATTGAAAGAGGTTAATGCTTCTTTACAGTCTTAAACTTGCTAAGGAACTACTTTTAAATAACTTCAGTCAGCTTGTTTCCTTTGGAAGCTAGGATGGAACTAAAATCTTTATTTTATATAGGAAGAAGTGTAGTGCTGTAAGGTAAGCCTAGAAATAGCGATGGCCATAAAGTGAACTCTAGGGAAATGTTGGCTGCTTTCCACTTCCGGTTTCTTCCGCTTTAACCCCAACAAATTCTTTCGAACGGAAATTCAGGAAAGAAGTCTAAAATGATCAGTAATCTCAAGTTGCCGACCTTTTAAGCTGCATGTCGAATACATCACAATATTGTGTAAAAGAACGAAAGAAAAACTGTTTCTTGTTGAAGGATTCTTTGTAAAAATGTTGGGTAAATATAGGATCTACTTTAAATATCTTCAGTATAAATATGTCCGTTAAAAAAAAGAATATGGAAATGAATTGTTTACAAATCTACTGTTAGAGAAATTTAAAATATCCGTACTTAAATATTTTGAAAAATTAATAGGATATTTAGCATTTGCTACGCTTTAAGAAAACAAGAAAAATATTTTCGGAAAAATGTGGGAAATCATTTATGGATAAGTACCGAGCTATTAAAGGAAGCTTCTTCCGAGCTTCTTAAGCCAAGTGCCGAGTTTTCAGGGAAAAGTCTAAAAATTGCTGTAAGTATACGAAATGGTTTATATTAAAAATCGAATGTTCTTCATTCAATTAATTTGCATAAAGTAATACATACAGGAATTCGTATGCAATTTACTAGATATCCGAACTGTGCGACTGTATTATTAATAAAAGAAGTAATAAAAGGGAAACGTTCAACATTTGAATTATACGAACACAACTGAGACTTAAAGCCTCTGCCTGTCCAAAGCGCTGTATCTTGAGAGAAACATGTATAAGTCGCCAAAAACCATTATTTTTAATTTATTGATGAAACTTCGCAAATATTTTCTATCATCTAAATATTTATTTTTTAAACTGTGAAAAATGTAAAACTATGGTACATAGGATATTTCTAACATGTAAACTGAAAAAAATGTGAAGGAAAAAAAAGACTTTCTGCTTAAATGATTTTCAAAGTTTACTCTTTCATCATAAGAATTGACAAAGAATGAATCCATCTCAAGTAGTGTTAAATATTATATCGTAGGAAAATTAATCAGAAAAATTTTATTAATTTTCTTAAAATAAAATATTTTTTATATCTTAAGGGGCTAATGTTATGTCAGATGAGGTAGACTGGCACGAAAAGCTAATCCTATTATCTGGTTATATCAATTAAATAGAAAAAAGAAACATTCATACAAAAATAATCAGTTTGGGTGGGCGAGGAATTGCCTAATGTCTAGAGAAGAATGGAACTCTGTGAGTTGTAACATTTAATGGAAAACTTTCGCCTCTAGCTTGAATATTTCATGAAGTTGATTGATCTGTTGGTACCTTATTTGCTCTTTTTATTAAATCTCTATATTATAATATACAGATCCGTAAAATTAAAATATGCAGATCTATTATATAATTTCAACATGCCTTTCGATCTTTTATTAAGTAGTCTTAAAGATACATATCTTTAAGATTACTTAATAAAATATATTATATTCTCCACCATAAGATTGGTTTTCATCAAAATTGGGTAATTTGATGTCCTCGCAACTTCTATTTAAGTCAGGTAGCTGGATTATAGATTTGATAATATGAATTTCCATTATAGAAATATTTTATTTCTTTTTACTTTTTTTTCTTCAAAACATACTTTGCTTTCAATGCACTTTGAGTGAAAGTAAACGAATATATTTATTTTTAAAAACCCTTAATATCTGAGCTTTAGATAATGTTTACAGATTTTAGCCGAGCGTTTCTTTTAAACTTATATTGTCACTATGGTAATATTTATTAAACATTTCAGGAGGTCCTGATCTTTACTTTTTATGTTAAGCATTATTACCATTTAAAGTTTTCTGCATCGTTTATCGACTTTTCATTATGAAGCATATTTTTTATATGTAATGAGATTACACATTTCTCCTGCTTCCGTGATTTAAGGACTTATTTTATGAGAGAATAAATTAACAAAAGGCGGAAGACAGACGTTTTCACTAGTCATATACATCAAATAACCATCTTTATTTATTAAAATTCATAATCAGCAAAATTAGTTTATTTTAATCTTAAAAATGAGAAAGTTTACAAATAAACAGTTAATGCATATATGGTGAGTTTTTTATCAATTAGTAATATAAACATAATTGTTCGTTACAAGAAGATTTAACATTGAGAAGAAAATCGTCACTGCATGCAATGAGTTTTGAAAGATATTAAAAACTTTATCTTATTTATAATCATTCGATTGAATACTTCATTCTATCAACAGTCCTTACCAGAAAAATTCAATTTTATCATTTGGAAAATTTTAATACTATACTCTAAGGAGAGATATTACAATTGAATTATAATCATACGAAGTAATGATGATAAATGTTTAATATATGCTCAAATATTAATGAATATTTTTTCACGTTAAATAAATATATAGAATTCTCATCCTCAGAAAGTTTCGATTTCTAAATAAAAAAATGACCATGAAAAAGGAATTTATCATGTTATCTTAAAACGATCATGTTATTTTAAGTTTTTAAACTGGATAATTTTAGCTCTTCATTTCGGTAAGATTAAAGAATAAAGCAGGAATTCCATGCTTTCTTTATTTTCATTATATTTTTCTTAGAAAATATAGTTTGTACTGACAGATAAAGTAGAAATTTTGAAAACTCGTTGAATTTCTAATTAAAAGTCGTTCTGTAATTTAGTAAAGGCTTATATCACAAAAATAAACCAAGTGATAACAGAAATGCGCTTAATTTATTAAGTTAATTTGATGTATAAAAATGTGAACTTAAAAAACTCTTGATAGTATATAAAAGAGTATGCAAATTTCTAGAAAGGAGTTAATCACTTAACAAAATTCAAAACCTATAAATTAAAGATTTATGTATTAAAATAGCAATAGAACTTAGAAAACGATCTTTCAAAAACAGATAAATATCCTCTATTGTTTTTCTCAGAAAAGCTTCAAGCCTATATTCAAAGCAAATAACTTGGTGAGTTCTGCATAAAGAATCTACCAGGGGATCCAAAACTTTCGAATAGAGAGAATTCGGTTTATCGAATTGTTGAGTCGATCGCATGTTTCACAAGCACTGTAAACAGATGTGAAATTCTGAATATACAAATCCATCCAGAATTTTTTCGATTTGTATGCGAAATGAGATTTTCAGATACATTGTCTGAAAGATATGAAGTCGAGAAATAACTCATATTATCTTAAATATATCGATTTTTACCCATATCCTCTTGATATGCGTCTTCAAAGCCAAACTCTTTGCATATCTTTGTAAACTTCAAAAGAATATTTTAAATTAAAACGCAACTACTATTCATCACTAAAATTGTTATTGATGGAGAAGCACAATTAATCTTTCTAAACCGAGAAAGATATATTACAAAACATTTACATTATTTCTCTTTTAAAGTGAAACTCATTATTTTCGGTGAACATATACATATAACACTCAATGAATCAATCAACAATTCTCGGTGTTGGAATAAATGGGTTTTCGGAGATTTGATGATGGATGCAATGTATCAATGGATCATATTTTGATAGCAATTTGGCGCTTCATTAGTTCCAGATAGGGGCGGAAGTGGACTGTTTTGATCTGTGCGTCGCTATATTTATATCCAACACAAATAAACATGAGTTGCTAACATGGTTTTCTCATTATAACATATAAACCGAGGCAAAGGGAAACCATCCTATGGCTAAATTATCCGGAAATAAGCCGAGGTTCACAACACTTTTTTTTTCTCTTTCAGAAATCAATCACGGCCAGAAAAGGCAATAAAATACAATAAAAAGCATACACCGAGGACTTCGAGATATGGCCGAGGGATACTCGCTAGAGGAAATGAACACCTTATATTAGACATTGAATGAAATTTTATGGAAACATATTAATGGTTAAGAAGGTTAAGAGTTTACTCTGCTAGTAAAGTAATAGTTACCGAGGAAAAAGTTCGTTCTTTTTGTTCTGGAAGAATAGATGAAAGAGGCATTCAGTGAATTTATAGACAACGAAAGTTTCTAGAACGTGTAATTTTGAACATTCATTGAAGGATGAATGGAGGATACTGATGTATTTAATTGAAGTGAAATAAAATCCTATACAGATTCATTTGAGTTTAGGTATAATTATAATGACATTTGAATGAAAGCTTTCTGGCAGCTACTCATTAAAAGGGAATGATAAACAATAAAGAAAACCTCTTAAAATATTCACATTCTTTTGAATAATTATCTTACAAAAGAGGTGAATTCTGCTCTTTATTTTGGTATATGATTTTCTTAAGAGAGTGTAATTATTATTGCGTTATTTCCTTTTTTTAATGGATGAATTACTAAGCATAATATTTTGATAAATTGTTAGCGAAAATTCTCGTTTGAAACAAGTTGTTTTGCCCATATTATAAACTTGCACCAATAAAATATGAATTCTCATTCAGATAATGAACAGTTGAATTGTTTCATTAAGTATCGAAGCATTTAAATGCTGGTACGTAAAGAAAGAGTTTTTATCGAATATTTAGGAATATAAAGGCTTAAATAATGATTATATTTTATAATAGACTTTTTTCCAGCAATAAAAAAATAATAAATATTTAAGTGCATACTATAGATTTAATTTAATGCTGATTCCATATTATTATATATTATTTCCTTTGTATTCGCTCATAAGTTCGTTGAATATTATCTTGTATGTCAGTTGCGAAGGCCGCTTCAGGTAGCTGATGTAGTCGACTTTCCATCTCATACCAATACGTCAGAATAAATCATAATACTTAGTCCACTATCGGAATACGTGCCGAATTACTCTTGTCACTTGAGTTTTACATAATATTGACTTCATTCTTCAAATTCAGAACAATGGAGATTCAATTAAAATTGGATCTCATTTAACATTTTAAGATGCATAAAGTTGAGACAGCAATTTTAAAGAGCACGAAATTTAAAATTAAGGTCTTGCAATCACATTTTTTTTCCTTCTAGAAACATTGAAGCTCTGATTATATCGAAAAACATGTTAGTTTCAGTCTAACTTAACCGGGAGTATTCATAATTTTACTTTGCGAAGTGATCATATCTTTTTTAGAAAGAGATGGATAAAAAAAAAAAAAGCAATACATTTTCATCCGAGCTGAAATTCACTCATTCAATAATAAATTAGGTTTGCCCAGACTTTTCGTCGGACAATTTGATCACAACATTTACATGGCATTATTTTTTTTAATGAAAACCAGCGTCTTGTTCTTTATTTACTGTACCTATTTTAAATGACTTCGTGCAGCGAAAAAATATTGATATAGCTATTTAGTTAAAGAAGCAAATAAAAGACGGATGAAAAACTTTTGTTCGAAAGATAAAAGAGTAGTGAAACCAGATAAGGGAGCTCACCATGGATTGAAAGATAACATTTCCCGTTCCGTGTTTTCTTTTTAGTTCCGCTCCACGGGATTCTGATTGGTATATTCAAAATAACTGGATAGAATCCAATTTTTTCCTGCCCAATGAATTCCATGCGTCGACATATATCTTCAAATCTTTATGAATGAGTTTTGAACCCCGCAAATTCCAACGGACTAACCCTCCTACGGGGTTTTCTTTTTTTCTTTTAGTTTTTCCTAATATCCTGTATCAATAATTTATAATAAGCGAACGAGCAAAATTATCATTTAGTTTTTTTAGGAACTCTTTTAAAAAGTCTGATGCCCGAGTTGCCTGCATGTACTAAATTTGTTTCTTTTTTCAGTTATTTTCAGTCTTTTTTTTATTATTTGTCTTGTTTCGCTTCGCAATGAAGACTGCATGACAAAAGCTTATATCGATACTAGTCGCTATCGCGATAGTATATATATTTCCTTAGGCTTTAAAAGTTCAGAAACGGAAATGAAAGTTAAAAGGCTAATTTGAATCAGCTTAGAAAGCAGAGAATGTTTCAGTTTTATGTTTTTTTTTTTATTTCAGAAGAAAGAAATTTAGAAGTTTTGGTGGAATGCATGAGGGTGACATAGTAATTGCTTTCTAACAAGAGTCGTTTATTTTAAGTTGCGTGCAGATAAATAAGAAGCAAGAAATTTATTGCAGCTGTTGTGAAATATATTTGGAAACTCGATTGCAGAATTGTAAAACGTAATCGTTCGAAGTTCAGTAATTAGAATTTCATCAGCATAGATGTTTTTTGTTGAAAATCTGACTTAAGAGGGGTTTTTTTTCCAGAAATTGCACACTTTAAATTTGTGAAATATTAATAAAATTCCTATTTTTCTCATAAATCGCAAATTTTCTTCAACTGCATGCGCTCATCGTCGTATCAATAGAAAGATCCTTTAAAATGCTTTTATCTAATTTCATTCCAAGAAACAATTCACCCGATAATTTATTCATTATTTATTCTCTGAAAGATATATTAGTGTTGTAGGGCGAGTTACCTCTACTATAATAGAGGACGTGGATCCTACGGTTAGGGCTGGACCGGGTTCACTAGTGGTCCTTAGGATCCCAACCTTAGTTCTCGCGTACTCCTGTCAAGACAATGGTTATTCAATTTACCCAGGGTGCAAGTCGCACCGAGTTAATTCCTTTGCGATTGTGATTATTCTTTGTTTATAAATAAATGAGAGAATTTATAAAATCCTGTCTTAAAAATTCTTGACACTAGAGTCAAATTTGTTAAAAATGGCTGCTGTAATAATATAATACTTCGCTTTAATTTTTTTTTTTTTTTTTTTACATCCCATTGTTTATTTTCGTGTTTGAAATATATCTTCGTTTTCCTCGAACTTCAAAACTGTTGCAATATATTGAATAGTTTTCAGTTTTTCATTTGAGAATTTTAGAAATTTCAATTTCACCGTACCTTTTATCGTGCTAGTTGTAAAATGTTTGTTTCACTAATAACTGTTCAACTAAAGTCGAGCTTCAAAGCTGTTACTGTTTGAATATATAAAATTGCTTTTAGGATTATGTAAAGTGCTTTCATCAATAGCATAACAGGGGCACAAGAAGATCGGCTTACATAAAATAATTGAAAAAAAAAGAAACTATTTGGATTTTCAAGCTTAAAAATGAAAACTTCTGAATTGGAGAATCTGAATTTAAATTTTGGGTTACTCTATACTGATGTATTTTATTCTAAAATTTGCCTTTTTCAAGAACTGGTTAATCAGCTGAAAGAACTAAGTGAAAAATATATCGCGAAACTCCAGAATGCTTTTTTTTATAATCACCCATTCTTTTTTTTATGAACGATAAAGAAATGGGGTTGAAGAGGGCACTCACTATCCGACTCATCACATTTCAAACAGTAACCAGGCGGCAATAATCTTGATAATTTGATTCCTCCCTCGAACTCAGAAACGATGAAAGAAAGGAGAAGAGAAGGCGACTTGTCCCATTTCAACTTTATTTTATTCTGATATTCCATGAGTAGATATCTTAGTCTTTTCATGGCCCAAGCTTCAAGAGCAATCATGAAAATGAGCTTCACATTTTATATTTAAATTCAATTTCTAAGCATGTTTTGACTCTTGTGTTAAAAAGAACTTTCAAAGTAATACTATTATTACTTCTTTCAAATTTGACCATAATTTGGTTCTTTTGTTTCTGAGAAACATTTTATAAGAAAACTTCTATTTCTTGGCAAAAAAAAAAAAAAAGTTTAGTTGCCCAATACCCTTCAAGACATATTTTAAAGGAATTATACAGAATGCAGATGCTTCACTTCTGATATTTGATCCTGTATTTCATAACTAGTTTAAATAGAAGTTAAGTCTTAAAATCTTTCTGGGTATCGAAAAAAAAACACAATTTTAATGAAACTGTTTTAAAATCCTTTGAGGGATTTTCGGTTTGAAACAGAAGAATTTTCTTAACCTAAGTAAGGCAATCAGTTTAAAAATTTATCTTTCATTATTTAAAATTTAGTTAGAATTTTAGTTAAATTTGGAAAATTTTTGCATCTTGTTGATCAATATAAATCTTATAAAATTCATTAATATTAATTTATTTATTTATTTATATGTATTTTCTGCTCCTACATATGGTTTCGGTTCACTCAAAATTACTATCAGCGTTTTTAATTTCACAATCTAACAGTGGCTTCGAAAAGAAGTTCTCATAAAGATTTCTTTTCAATCTCAAAAGAAAGTTCAAAACTTTTTTTTTATCTCAATATTTCCTTAAAACACGCAAAAAAGTATTTTAGTTTTTTTGTGTTTTATAATTTTTTTTCATTACGTTAGATATTTTTATTAAATTTCTTGAATTTCATGGTATTTCCTGCTACTCATTCATCAGAATATTTGTTATTTGATTCTTGAAGTATCCTGAACATGAAGAAATTAAAGTAAGTAAAATTATGGGTGAGACATTCGAAATTCTGTAAGCCTTAATGCCTTTTAAATCATTCGAAATCTCTAATGCTTCATCTGTAGTGCCTTTAAAATCTCTATTCCAAAAAATTTCTGAAGATTGTTAGCCAGTTTTTTTTTTTTTTTTTTTCTTTTTTTTGAGATTTATTTTCTGAGTTTTTATGACATTTCTTTATATTTATCAACGCAAAATATGCGATAAAAGCTTAGAAAAATTTCTAGGTTACATACAAACAGCAGATCTATAGAAGTGCAACTAATTGTGATGCACTTTCCAAAATCGTGCTAATCATCCTCAAAGAGAACACATACCATTTAAAATCCTCTGGAGGCAGTTTGAAATAATTAGAATTTTGAAAGGTAATTGCAACATACAAATCGCGTCTCGATGAAATAACCTACTTGAGACGAAAGCATGAAGTTGTTCTGTCTCCTATAATTTAAGGTAATTTTCTAAAATAGGCATGTTATAACAATTCGACAATATTCAATATATAAGAAGACTAAAAATAAAGTTTGAAGAAAATATGAAGAGGGCCATATTTTAAAAACACTTGGGAGTGATCACCATGAAATCTTCTCGCATATTTTCTAATAAATGTGACATCCCCTTCCTTACTTCCACATAAACATAAAAACCCTGGGCAAGACCATGAATAAAGACCAAGTGCTCAAATATTCATCTTTAGAATCCTGCACATGAGCGTGTTGTATTTTGTAGTATAGAAAAAAAAAAAAAGCAGGGACTTTTATATTTTTAATCGCATGCCATTGGTGAACAATGATTATGAAAGAGCCTATTAACATTCGATTTTTGGCGATTTATCGCTGAGATTCGGTTAATACACAAGTACTATAAAACCGAATATGTATATTAGTCGCCTTTTTTCTGATCGATTGAAACCGTAATTTGCTACAGAACTGCAGTTGTAGTTACAAGATCACATACCAAATGCCATTTATTTAAATAGATGGGTTTTCATTCATGTGAAAGTATAAACCGACAACGTGGTTAATTCTTTTACAGATGTGATTACAAATTTGATTCAGACTCTGCATTAAATTTTGTCTATCCAATTCTTTTTCTTTCGTAGTTATCTTATTAACTTGCTTTCAAACAGTCGGACAGACAGACTTCCTTGAATGGCTTTCATTCCAAATTTGGATAGAAATCTACAAATTCAATAAACCATGTACTATATTCCATTTATGCAGATCAGAGTACTTTTAATTTTTTGTGCTTATAGACAAACATAATTTCAAAAATGTCTTTTTTTTTCGAATTTGGGGAAGTTTGAAACGTGGAGATTCGTCAGATTCTCGAGGTCAAATTTGTTGATGATTACAATAATGAATGATGATGAATACAATAATTTTTTGATGATTTTGATTACAATAATTTCTCTTTGTATACTTCGTATACGAGAAAGTGAAGAAACTATTTTTAACCTAGAAAGAATAAGCATCTTCAAAGCTAATAATTCACTTTGCTAGACTCATGAAAAAAACAAAACTCATTGTTGCATATGAAAATTTTTTTCTAGAAACGTCATTCTAATACGCTAGACGGTTCTTTTAGAATCAAATAAAATGAGACATGGATGGTAAAAATCATCATGTGGTTACAAAATACATGTAAGAAACCGGAAAGTCTCGGTAAATTTAAGTTGGTTTTCTTTATAACTTTTTATTTTAATAGAACGACTTATGAATTTCAACCGTTGATCTAAAAGTGAAAGAAAAAGTATTTTTGCAACATTTTATGTACAGTGACATCTGAAAAAAAACTTGTACCATATGTACCATAATTTCTCTTTCTTTTAATTAAATACTTAATGTGAGGCAACAAAAATTCTGGAAAGGAGACAAGAAATTAGCTGTCTAGAATAGCTAGCAACGAGGCCTATTCTTTTTTATATAAAAAGCTGCGCTTTTTCCAGTCTTCCCCCAAGGTACTATAATTTTGCTTCCAGCAAAAAAAATGTCAGTACCCCGAGTGTGTTTAAAATGATCTTTACTTTCAAAAATGATGTGCTTCCAAGAGCAAAGCACTTCAGGAAATGGAAGAACAACTTCGTTGGATAAGCGCCAAGATATCAGGGCAGTAAGCTTGCTTTACGCACTCAACGAATTAACTCAACTCCCAGAATGGGCTAAAGTATTACATTATTAAGCAACAAATAAATTTTGTTTTCCTAAATGCCACCAAACAAAGCCATTGTCCGGTTCGATGCTTCAAAACGCTCTGTAATGATAGATATTCCGGCGTAGGAGTTTGCATAAGTAAGTGAATAGACTCCCGTTTTGAGATACTGGTGGTATGGAGTCCATGGAGTCGTTTGCATGCATTAATCAAGTTTCCAAGATGAGGTTAGTGGAAATAAGCTGCTCGTGCTTTAACAATTTGTATGGTGACAAGTTTTTGAAGTTGTTTGAAGAGGAAAATGTGGTGAATTCACTTAAAAGTGCGTCATTGCAGATAACTTTTATATTGTGCAGTGATTTATAGTTGCTTTACTACACATTTTACCTCTTTTTTTTTTTCAATTTTAATTTTGAATAATTTCATAATATTTTAATAAAGTCATCTACGGGCTATATTCTTCACTTGATAAAGAAATTCTGTGAAAATATTTTAATCAAGTAATTAGTTTTAATTATAAATTAATTTAAACTAAAATTTAAAAATTAATTTTTTTGATAATGTATTCTTAAATTCTTTCGTGTAAACTGCATAGCTTTAAAAAAAGAAAGAAAAATTGAAATCAATTCACCGGAAGTAACACACGAAATTTGTTGTACAAAGAAACACTTAAAGAAACAAAAAAGTCATATGATATTAAGATAATTGACTTTATCTTGAACAGTGAAGGTGTGTTGATTCTCTGAAGTAAATATCAAAAACTATTTAAATTATTCAACAAAATATTGAACATGAAACAGATATTTTCTTATAATAGTTGTATTATAACGCAGACATAGAAATTTGCTAAATGGAGTCGTATCATTTTTCTTCAATCAAAATCCTAAAATCTCCATATACATTTTGTATTATTACACCTGTGCTGGGCCAAAGTGCGCATATTATTTCAAGGAATATATAAATGTGTATCGGATTTCCACCTTAATCATATCGAAACAGTAATCTAACCAAATAAATTTAAGTATATATTTCTAACCGTAAAATATTTAAATAAATTTGACGAGAAAATTAATTAATGAATGATTGAGTTCATATATAAATTATTTTAAAATTTATGAATAATTTTTAACATTAAGCCCTATTAATCGTATAGTATCATAAGATTAATATATAGTATTAATCATTAGTAAAAGAGTGTTAACTCACTAAAATTTAAGAAAGCCCCACTTATCTGCGATAAGAACTGACTTAGATATGAAACTTTTTATTTCCTTTTTTAAGCCAAACAACGAGCGCCTAGAAGAAGATCCATCCATTTGTTGATCGGTGGATCTTTTTCAAGATGGCCATTGAAATTATCTAAAATCTTCTAAAATAGTAATATTTAAATTTCATAATTCAGTCAGTATTAGCCACAAAATTGCAAATTTCTTTGTATTAAAAATGTGAGAACGTCAAAAACATTTTACTAAATATAAGTTATAAGCTTGGGGACTGTATAAAGATTTATGTTTTGTCATTTTTTTTTTTTTTTTCAGTTTTGCTTTTTTTTATTCCAACAACACAAAGTGTAATTTTTTGCTTCATTTAGAATATTTTTACCATTGGAAGTATATAAACCTCTTTAACATTTTAGAAATTAAATTATTGGGCCTCTCTGTTGTTAGAAAGCTAAAGCGTATTCAAAATGTACAACGGCCTTGTATATTTAATTGATCAGTTAAATTATAAAATGAAATATGTAATAAAGTTGAATTAATTGAGATACTCAGTTCACGAAACCAGTAATGTTACGCTATCCTACATATTTAATGGAATGTTAGTAAATATAAATATTAGCCATTTTAAAATATCTCTTGAAGGAAAATAAAACATTGATTAAAAATACGAAACATAGTTGAAAAAACAAAAAAGCCAGATTTTATTCATTTATTTTACAGCTTTTATTTTCGTCTACTCTGCATTTTGTTTGCGCTAATGAAAAATTACAGGAAACTAAAATGGCGAAATGATCATTAACTGTAGAATTCAAAAGAAATTGAAGAATAATATACTATTACTTAGAATCACAATACTTCAAATCTTCCTCATTTTGATCTTTTTTTCATGTTAAACTGCCTGCGACATAAAATACCATACTATTTGTTTTTCGAAATCTATTTACATTTTTTCATATAGGATCTCGATTATTAAATATGTCGAAAAATGAAATGAGCGTTTTAATTTAGAGTCTTAATAATTACAGGAGAATATCTAAATAACAAGTAAATTCGTCGTAGGAATGCTAAGTTGGAAACGAAAGAGATTAGGCTCTTTTTCAACAATTTAGAAAAAAAAGGTGAAGAAAATAAAAAAAATAATGAAACGAAGGAATATTCATATATGAATTGCTGAAATATAAAGATTTTCAAACAATAGCAAATTTTCACTAATCTTTTCTTGTCATTAAAATTTGACCTTTTAAAAAATTAACTGCTGCATTTCATAAAATCAAAAATAATTATTTATGTTCATTGTAAGTTATAACACATATTTTTTACGCTTAATTATGTTATTGAAAATAATATTATCTAAAATTTTAATTTTATTGACTCGTTTGTTTAAAAATTTACTTAAGCATTTTTGCGATCTGTGTACATTCGATTTCATGATGACGCATGCTAAAATTTATACTAAAGAAAGTATTAAAAATTTTAATTACTTATATTAACTTTTCTCAGACAAAAAGCTTGAATTAAATACATTAAAAACTTATTTTAAAACGATGCAAGGTTCGCGTGTTTAACAAACAATGCACTTCAACCTTGTTTGACAAATGCATTCATAAATTCTTTTGTGTTTTTTTAAAGTTATATTATAACATTTACCCTAAAATTTTCGACACCAAATTAAAAGGATACATACTTTCTTTCTACCCATGCACATATAAATAAAAGCAGTACTAAATCTATTTTAAGGTAGAATTCTGTTGTTGTTGTTTTTTTCTTCTTTTTTTTTTTACTAGGTGCAAAAATAAAAACAAAAAATAGAACACCCTAATTCAAAATAAAATTCAGTACACTGAACTTTTGCAGTGAGCAGGTATAATGAAAATTCATCCCTCTTCAGTTTTGAACACATGTAGGGTTTCTAGAACTAACATATGACATTATAAAACATCCAAATACTCCGAAACCCATCTGTTTCTCAATAAACAGTCAAAGAAACTACTGTATTTGAGAATACCATTATAATAATCATTCAACACTTCTTTCTAAAAATAAACCAAACTAAACATAAGTTTCTGTTCCAAAAATGTTTAATACTTTCCATCTTAAGAAGTGTTAAAAATGCTGTTGGAAAACAAAGGTTAGAAGATGTCAAACACCAAATAAAACACTTTTTGTTGCAAATTAGAGATTTATTACAAAGATTACGTTAACAGACAAGTTTTCTAACATCGTTGTTAAAGAAAAAGAATATATTCATGGAAAACTAGAAAAAGGCATGAACATTTAAAACATTCTATTAGAGAATAGAAAATCCACAAATAGATTTCAAATGTCTTTCCGGATCTCTCCCGTTCTTTCTCTTTTCAATTAATTCTCAGTCAAAGGTAATAGAAAGTAATTTCGCATGAGACTACTATCCGGACTCTAAAGACCAAAAGTCATTGATATCGTATAGAAGTTCAAAGTCATGACATCACCACAAATGTTGTAAATCAGTTTAATCGATTACCAGATGTTTTCAGCATTTTATACAAATATTCCGTGTGTTGAAAAGTTAATTAAGTGTTGTCAAACATGCAGCATATGTCTCCTATTAGCTTGGCCAGGGAGTGCCTTGACTCTTCCTAGTGTGAAAGGTTAATCTGCACTCCTGGATATCTTGAATGCTTAATCGACAACTGGTGGGAGGGGTTATGTGAAAGTTAAAGATGGCTAAGCGGGAAGGACTTATCACGTCCTTTGTAAAGTATGTAAAATTAATGATTTAGTTGTCCAACATCTTTTACAATGTTTTTATAAAAAAAATGTGTTGCCAAATTGCTCGCAATAATTTGTTGAGCGGATTGGGTGTTTCTGCTCTCCGAAAACGTGAATCGATGTAAGTCAAGATTAGCCTTATTGTATTGATAAATGAAATGATTTATTCAGTGCGATTATCGGTAGTTTCTATATCTTTTTTTGACGTTTTTATAATTTTCAGTGCCCACGTACATGTCTAAGTAAATAATTTCGAGATATCTTCATCTTATTTGAAGCCATTATTCAACATTTCAAATATTGCTAAGTTTCTAATTATAGATTGCTCCATTATCGCTTTATTTAATTGCCTGTCAGAATTAGTTAATATGACTATTTTTATTATAAAACTGAAGAAGAATCGTGACGTTTTGATATGATGGAGTAAGATTAATTCGTCTTTCACAAAATGATTGAACATTTTTTATTAGAACTTAGAATTATGATTGTAAAGCAAATTAAATAAGTCGTCTATGATGCTCACGATTTTAAATTCGTTGGTTTTATTTTAATTTTTTTGAAACCGTTTTGATACTTGCTTTTAAAACCGAATTACTTATTTCAAGTTTATAATATAAACAGATTACTGAAGAGAATATTTTACAATTCTCATCAAAATTAGATATTTACTTTTCTGTGCATTTACCTAAACACACTGCAGTTAGGCGTTAAATTTTGTTTATAATATCCATTTGATTGTGCCTCTTTAAATTATATTTTACATAAATATAAGCATTTTAGTAATGTTTGAAATATTTTTGTGCTTATATAGAAGATTACTGAAGATACTGATACTGACACTAATAGAAAAGGATACTGATTCCTAGAATGTCCTATTGTGTATATATTTCAGTCTAAGGAGGGATATTTTTAAGTTGCAAATTAATATCCATACCAAGTAAGCTTAGCTTGAGATCTAAGACAATCAATAATATTGTTAGTTAAATAATTCTTTATTTGTGAGACATGGTTTTCAGACTTTTATTTAAAGTTTATATAAAGTTTATTTAAAGTTTATAAACGATAAATTAAGAAATCAAATTGATGAATAAGTAAATTTAAAAATACAAACTGATATTTTGCATTCTAAAATTTAGCCAAAATACAGTGGTTTTAAATTTAAAGAAAGAATAAATGCTTTTAATGCAAATAATGTCATATATGTTATGGAATTTAGAAAAGTTTTATATCTTTAGAATAAAATTTAATACTAATTCTAACTCTAGAATTTCAAAAATGAAGAATATTTTACAGGGAAAAAACAAAGACATTCAATAACTCAAATTTTCTGAAGTTTCTCATTAAATATAATTGATTTAATAATTTTACTTACATATACTTATTGAAATAAGCACAGTAAAGTTATATCTATTAATGTTTAAGCAAATGTTGCAGGCACTCATTTGGAGAATATAGAGTGATACAAATACAATTTTTAAGCACATGACAAAAAATTTGTTTTGTTGCTATCTTTAATTTAAAAGCATATCTTAATATATGCAAAGTTTATAGACGGAAATTAGTATCATATGAGCGAAATTAAAAATAGATTGTATAAAGAAGAGAAAAAGTTAGAACTCTTAATGAAAATGAAAACCAGGTTTTAGAAATTTCAAGATAGTGTTGATAACAACTTGCAAATTAACTTGATACAAAATTTACTAACGGTCAACTATAATAAAATGCACTGTTTGAATGATACTTTAACATATATCTGGCCTTAGAAAAAATTTTCAAATCATATATACGCTTTAATATGTAAATGAAATTTTCTAAATTATTTAAGTTTTATAGCCATGAAATTATTTAATTAATAATTGATAGTAAGTTACAAATTTTGAGCTAATGCATGTTCTTTATTCTTCTGCTATATTAAATGTATTTTTTACGTAATTCCTGAAGTCTAACGGTTTAAATGTTCATTCAGTATATAATTTGAGGGATATCCATTGAATGTTTAGGGAAATTTTAAATTAAATTTCAAATATTAAGGCTTCATTCCAAATAAAAAAGCATTAAATGAATCATTTTTCTTTGCAGTTACTGGCTGTTGTTTAATTTTTCATTAAATATCATACTTTATTTTATTATTAGAGTTTTGTTTTAGATCTTTTTTAATAAATTATTTTTTTATTAAATATCCAGCTTTTTTATAAAATATCAGTTATCCTAATCCCTTATTTAAATGCAAGTATGTACTCATAAATTCTTATTTAAATACATAAATTTCCTTTATTCATTTCTAACGGTAAAATGATTGAAACTATGACAGCAATCATTAATGAAAAATCAATCAATATGCATCGCTTTTAAAAAGAAAGATACATCTTAAATAATTTACCCAAGATTTTATGTCAAAAAGATTAAACCACAAATTCTCGTAAATGTATTAAATGCCAATCATTCTTAAAGAATTATCCGCTATCGCTTTCATTTCATTGCTTCGATCTCTATTCGGTACATTTCAAATGAGCAGGACTAATACAAGAACCATAAATCCCTTGAACTGAACTGAATATTGAAGCATCATTAGGTAGGTTTGTTGGAAAGATGATGATGGGAAAAAGATACTTGTCAGAAAATATTAAATAGAGTGATGCTCTTAAAGCAGCAATAATTTTTCCGAGTTTTTTTCTACCTCTAAATATATATTAATACATTTATTATGTCTGAAACCTATTGAAGAAACGTTTTCTGTGTATTATCACCATTGTCATTAAATTTTCTTTCGTTCTATTGAGGGTAGTTTATATCTATATATGCCCCCGAGCCAGACGGAAAAAGTTTTCGCGTTGCTCAAAAACTTTCCGTACACAATATCATCTTTCATTTACGCAAGTTTTCGTAGCTTTCGCCACCAGCATTCTAAACTTTTCGGACATTCATCATCTTTTATCGTTTTACTCCATTTATTCCACCTTTTTCTCTCCTTTTATCCTGAGCCCAAGGGGTGTTCTGTCATTCTGGGTTGAATGTAGAGTGATCATGCGCACCCCACGTTCATGGGCATCACACCGTGATCTTTCTCAATAAGTATTATCATTTGTAAAAATTCGGAAAGGGATGTTTTTACCTATTGTGTTAGGTAAAAGGATACTGTGCTGTAATTGAAACCGACGAAAAAAAGCAAGAAGAAAACATTTTTCAGTCTCTCTGAGGAATTCATGGAACAATATACCTGAAAGAAAATTTATTTACAATTCATTTGATCAGTTTTACACCTTTATACAAGAAGATATTTTTATAATTTAATAAAATATATTTTTTCCTGTAATACAAGGAATTCGAGCATTCTGCAGAACGTCTAGACAAAGTGTGATATGTATTTTGTATATCTCATACATTTCTTAAGAAATGGTGAGATTCAAGACTTGAATTTCCAAATCCAATTTTTTTAATAACGAAGAATATTAGCTTGGACAGAGCAATTGTAATGTGATTCAAAATTCCATTGTTTTAATAGTAGAAAATTTAATGCTAGTCTTTATCTTTTTCTATAGAATAGTGGTTCTCAATCTTTTTGATTCTGCGAACAATCGGTTGTATAAAATGAATTTTGTGGATATATAAATTGTGTCCCAAAACATTGACCTTGCCTTTTGTTCCTTAAATATTGATCATAGAAATATATTATAAATTACAAAGTTAAGTTTTAAAAGAAGCTACAGGATTTTATATAATCTATCAATTTTTAATGGTTTAAATTCGAATAAATGCAAAATTTTCTGTACCCTCACAAAAAATATACCATTAAATAAAATGTTCCTATATGCTAATAAGATGATATACAAAATTCCAGTATTTTAAAAGAAAATGTCTGATAGATATGAAAATGCATAAATGGTGACTTAATAACTTTAATGCCTGGATACGAATTTGTTTCAGGGGGCGTACACAAATAGCTGAAGGAAGCAGTGATTGCATAAATAAATAATAATTTCGATGTTTATCGGCGCAAAAGTATCTAAAATTTGTAAAAATAATAATTTTATGCAAGATTTCAAAGCGTTTTTGATGATGATATTCAAATGATCCAAATTCAAAATGATTTTCATGCATTTCGATATACAGCTGCATTCGTGTAACTCTGTGCATTCGATCATATTCTTGTTCAGTGATATCACGAAATCCCTGTTGAATACAAAGTCACAATTCTGCTTTATTTAAGGGAAATGACAAATAAAGCTAATATATGTAAATGACCTGACTAATAAAAATCCGTAGGCGTTAAATTACGCGATCTACAGTGAAATTTGACTTACACATGCAAGCCAAACTACTTGTCTGAAAACTCGTTATTTAACCAGTTTCTAGCAGTTTTAGCACGGTGAGCTGGTGATTCGTAGAGTTGAAACCGAACATGTGAAAGTACTGATAGGATCAGTACATCCACAAAATCGAGAATAATCAAATAAGAATAGTTAATGTATATGTCTCCCATCATTATACCATCAAACAGTATGGGTCAAAGCTAGCGATTCATACTATATCATACATTTACAGAAAATTGCTTCTGCCGATATCATGTACCACGAATGGACTTATGTTAGACTAGAAATGTTCGTTATAGGAATTTATGCATCCAACTTGTTGAAAACAGTATTCGTTAGTGTAAATTATATTTTCTAAAAAAGGATTTACATCATTCTTATTAAGAGTCCAGTTGTAAAATCTAGACGATGTTGATGAAATTCTAGTTCCTATCCTTGCCACCATTCCTATCCTTATTTCATCTTAGTATTCTACACGCTGTTGGTGCGGGGGCGCTGCATAGATATTTAAATTTTGCATTTATTCAGATTTGATCCCTTCAAAATTAAAAACGGTTTTGGAATCTGATCACATGATAGTTCAGTTAACGGTTCTTCTTAATTTGATGGTACTTTCACTTCCTCTGTGTAGTCTTCTTGAAAAGAGTATCTGTCCGTTGGTTTTCGTCTCCGATTATCAGAAAACGCACCTAAAACAAACAAGAAAAGACCATTTCGCAGTCCACTGATATGCTGTCTGCGGTTCACAAGTAAGCTACCACCCAAAGAGTGAGAACCGCTGTCCTAAAAATTTCTTACATATTGTACTTCATATTTTTCACATCTTCAGTGGTATCTTTTCAATAAAAAAAAACTGCTGTGCCAAGAGCGTATTTGGTGCTATATGTAATGCTTGGGTATTCCAAATATAGTTTTCTGAAATAATGCAAATTATTACTCAAAATATCTATGATGAGATTCTATAAAATTCTTGTAATTTAAGCAACAACAGTAACATGATTCGTATACTACATTAACCTCCTCATGTATTTCGATAATTAAAATCCTCACTTCGTGACTGTTATATAACAATAAATTCTCCATTGTATATACTCGAGAATATTATATACTTCTAAAATAAAAGTATCAAAAATATAATTGGAATGGAATGCAGTATGAGTATGTTTCAAAATTCTACTATATAATAACTAATAAACTATAATAGTTATTATATACTAGCTATATAATAACTATTATAGTTTATTACACACTTTGCCCAAGAAATGTGTTAGTTGAATATATCAGAATCACCTAAGCTTTAAGACTATTTTGATTTAAGACGCCTTTTTATAATGAAGGATTCATGTGTATATTGCAAACTGCTGCATTGGATATTGAATTAAAATACGTTTAAAGAAAGAAAGCGAATGTATATTTTTAAAAAATCAAATTCTTTCAATTGCCCTTTACAATTAACACGAGAAAATCACGAGGAAAAGTAATATTTTAGTTTGAAATGTTTTAGAAGTCTTAAATTATTTGATTTTCTAATAATTTGAGAAGAAAAGATAAACACTCTCAAAATATGAATTGAAACTCGATTCAAGGTTTTCTGAGCTCTGGGGATGTAAAATATCGCCTTGCTTATTTTTATAGGTTTTTAACGATAAATTCAGAACACTTATCATAAATTAATCCTATAGTAAATATTTGTTCTTTCAAGACACCCTTTCTTTCTTGAAATGCTTATTACCCAAAAGAGGAAAAAAATTGTTTTACATGCTTAAGTTGTTATGCACAAAGAAAACGTTTTATAAAAAGATGCATCATGCTCGAACTAATCTACTTCTACATAGAATTTTTCCTCTTATTTATGTTAATGCAAATTGCTCATAAGTTTTTTCGTGAGCCTGAATTAGATTCTCTAATTAGCTAGATCCCTTCTAAATTCTTTTTCTGTTACTGCTCACTTCACTATCTACAACCGAATTTTCCTGATTCCACCTGAGTTGCCGAGGGGTAACGTATTGGACAGGGTCATCCCAGTCACAAAATCCTCTTCAAATTCTGTTCTCATCTTTACAAAGCGGCAAAATAATTTTTACTTCATTAAAAAGATACCTTTTTTATTTAAAGAAAAGAAAAGCAATTAATTGCTGCTGTGAGGAGAGGTTATATATATATATATGAAATTGCTTCTAGGAATGATGTTTCTTCAGATTGATACATTATATTTCATGTATACTACATTGCGCCTTAATTAATATTTATGAATACTATTAATTTTAAATAAAACTTAATTATTAAAAATGTCCTACGCTCCTAAATAATTGTTTTTATTGTTTAAAACTGTGCAAGCTAATTTTATTGATCATTGTATTCGTTTTTACTTTGTTTATTAGCAGTAATCAATCATAACAACGAAGAATTAGGATTGTTTTAAAAAATATGATTACATAAAAACTAATTTAAAACTTTTGTTTTGTTTGTTTGTTTCTCAAGCTTTAATAACACAACAATGGAAATCCAGCGCCAAATATTTAAAACCATTTCTGCCCAAAGATAATATAAATAGCTAATTAAATCTCACTCATAAGCTTTTCTTATTTAAAATTATGTAATATAAGTGTACAAAAACACCAAATAACGTGTTAATATACAAAGTGTCTAGTCTAATCGTTTCTTTTAAGAATGGCCCAATAATTTCTCTCTCATTTCTAAATTATTAGAAATAAACATTTAGTTCTATTTTGAAAATGTTTTGAATAAGTTAGAGATCGATGTTGTGTTGTTTTAATCGATAAATGCATTGCATAAAATTATGAAGCCTAAATTTTTATGTAGATCGAAATCGCATTATGCAAAATATTTAATACATACCATTTAAATGAAGAAAGATCCATTCTTCTAAAATCGAAACTGGTCGAGTTATAAAGTTTTGAATTTCAATATTTTAACCAAACAACAACACTTCAATGAAACAGGTTTCAATGTTTGGATGGTCATCCTTGAAACAGTCGTTGAAATGTTGCAAAACCATCTAAAATAGTGAGATTCACAGCTTCATAGGTCTGTTTTCCCATATAAAAGCGAAAAAAATTTAAACTTAAAATGTAAAAGTGCTTAAAATATTTTGCTAAATTAGACTAATAAGTGTATATTTTTAGCACTATATTGATTGATTGAAACAATATAATAATAATTTAAGCAATTTCCATCCGTTTGCGTAATTTAAATGCTTTTCCAGCATTAAAAGTGTTTTAAATATTGTATTTTATGCTTATTGGCTGTTGGGCTACAATTAAGAGTTGGCATTGCTGCTTGCTAAATTAATAAATGATTCAGAATTACCTACGAAATCAAATTGTGAAGAAATTGATTCCTCAATTTCCTTATCGATTAATTATCCAATTAATATATTCAGAAGAAAATTTTTAATGTAACATCATTAATAATTTATTAATTACGACTATTGATAAGTGGAGCAATCGTTCATTAATGTAAAACAGTGCCGTTCGATTTGCTAAATTTAAAAAAAAAAAAAAAAAAAAAAAAACTTTTTTTAAAAATGCAGGTTGAAATATTTATTATTGATGCAAAATATTGATTATAAGAGATTTTATGTACACATATTTAAATCCCTGAATAGCAGAAAAAAATATATATTAGAGCAGAGGAATTAAATAAAAACCAGTACTATCTGATATTGTTAAAGATGAAGTTTTATGGAGCTTATTTCGTATCAAAACACGATATTCAGAAATTTTAATATCGAGGAAATTAACGTTAAAAAAACACGTTAAAAAGACACGTTAAAAAAAATGTGCCCAAAAGAGAAATTTATCTACAGACATTTATTTTTGCTTATAAATTTTAATGTCTTTCAAATTAATATCATATGTCTTAACAAACTTATTTTATTCATGTAATAGAATTTTGCTGAGTATATTCACTTTAATAATGTTCCAATAGTGAATGTCGTAGCCATTAGAGATTAGTACGTGCTTTTAATTAGAAAATTACTTCAGCTGATATAGATAAACGCACTAATAAAAAAATGAGGGTGTAAAATTTTATGCACTCGCCTACTCTTGTTAATGATATTTATTAAAATATTTTTGACTCACTAAAAAAAAATATTACCCCTGTTCTGCATCCAAAACTGATCAATTTAAAAAGTTTTAAATACCACTATTGTGGGAAATTTTCAACCATTTGAATAACCGTCTCAAGCAATTGTCGCCCGTTGAATGACGAATCAACCTGAAAGCGGTCTTAAAATGTTCTAAAATCATCGAAAACATTGATGTCAGAAGTTTCACTATTCGGACAGTTTTTGTTTCAGAAAGGTTTCAAGTAAATTTTACTAAATGTAACTAACATATCTGAGTGATTATATAAAAATTTATACATCCCAATTTTTTCAGTATTCCGTTTATTGACACGCATGTTATAAAGCATAATATTTTGCATCATGGAAAGCATTTTTCCATTTCGAAGTGTATGCCTCTTTCTAATTGTTTGAAATTAGCTATTATTAGATCAATATTATTTCTTGTCTTGATTTTACACTTTGATGAAATAGACAAATTCTTTAATTCCAAAGTATAAAATCAAAATGCGTTGGCTGTGGGAATAAATATATAATTCATCAACAATATTACATTCGTAACTTGGCAAAGTTACATCTGATTTTACGATTTTGATTGATAAAGAAAACGAAGGATTTAATTAAGAAAGGAAATTAATTCATTAAAATTATTTCATGTCGCATTTATGTGGCCTAGTAATATAGCAATGATTTTATTATTAAAATAAATAATATTTTGGAAATAAACGGAGTTTATATTTTTGGACTGAAAGATTTTATAATTCAAGACTGCTAATGAGAAGAAAAAAATACACTTCTGATAAAACACTAAAAATTATAAACTGGATAAATTTACAAATTTCTTTGAAAATAAAAGAATGAAAATTACCCATAAATTAGCGGAAACCAGACAGACTGCGGGTAATCGAATATCCTAATAGCATGATAATTTACAATTAAAAGTTAATTCTTATGGGGGGAATGAAATTTGTTTACAACGTATTAATTTAATGACTACAAAACAAAGTTATTTACATTTTTTATGCTTGCAGATTGCGTGAAAATATCGCTGCTTGAAGATACCAGTCAAAACCATTTGTTTAAGCTGATTTTGAGTGCTATGTTACATGATAAACTTCACTCTTTTTCCTCAGAAAGATATGTTTGCAAATTTATTATTTTGTTTCCTCTCAAAGTTATCAGATGACTGTACTTTGGATAATTGGAATATAGTTTAAAATGGTAGTCATATTTGAAATATATCCAAAAACCTTCATGTGTTTTTATGAAAACACATTTATTGATTGACTTGATGACAGTTTTCTTTTCCATCTCGCTGCCCTTATTAATCAAAATTGTTGTTCATTAAAATAAATGAGCAAAATTATGTATGCAGGCTTCTTCCATTATGCTCCAAATCATTGCATAAACAACCTAGATGAAACTTGGGTATCTAAACTCAGATAAACAAGCATTTATTTCAGTTGCTTAGAAAAATGAATAAACTTGACAGGATGAGTTATTAATTTCGGATGAACATACTTTTTTTGATAAGCTTAGGAGACTGCAGTAATTTATTGCTTATCATAAAAAGGTAATCAGCTTTCCTCATTAAATCCGATATAAAATTACGAAATGACATCGATCCGAAATCCGATACCAAGCCAATCTTGGGGCTAATAAAGCACAGGGTCTGATTTGAGAGCAATTATGAAGCATTGACAAGAGACAGATTGAGAGGTTGGAGAGAGATCCATCTTCTTCATCTTGATAGATCCGCTCCCATGAGGTTAATTTGCTCTCCAAGATCCTCTATCGGACCTAGTTGAGCAGTCAATTCTTTCCACAAAAACGCTTCGATTTGGTGAGAAGCGAAATTTTCCTTTAATTGCAGGATGCAAAAAAGATAGATCAGATTATATGGACAATAAACAGCTCTAAATCAATTGATAAAAGGAATTCTTAAATATTTAGATGAGCATTTAGCATTCAGTGGTTTAAACAATATAGCGCAGAAAAACAAGACGACAAAAAAAAATTAAAATGAGCCCTTTGCATTCTATATATAAAGGGTTAATGCGTTTGGCTTATTGCGATTTAATGGCGCGAGAGTCAAATTTGGCTAAGTTGAGCCAACACTATGTTTGGATTAACATCAGATTATTTTCTAGGTGCTGTTATGCTTGGTCTGTTTGCACGAGTATAAAATTATACTACCATTTATATACCAAACGTCTCTTATCTAAACGTCTTATTGTCAATAGTACTAGCACAGACTAGTATTTGCTAAACAAATTCTTATAGTTAAATTTCAATACTTCATTCTGAAAAAAAAATTGTTAAAGGGAAATTTGTACATCTTGTTGTAAAACCAATATAAAGAACAGAGAATGAAACTTACCAGTTCTTTAATGCATACCCTAATCTGTGAAAAAGTCTGTAATCCTGGTGACATAATTTATAATAAAGAACACATTTTTCTAAAAACATTTTTTGCTTTCGTGTAAAGACTGAAATACTTAAATCGCCGCATTTTCTTGAAACTATAATTACCTTCCTATTGTTACAAATACTGCTAGCTTTTATTAATGTGAAATTTTTTGATACTCACTTCATTATTATCTTCATCATTCACTATACTATCATCATTTCTTTTCATAATGCTATACAGTGTACCCTGCTCCGTAGAATATTTAGCATTCAGAAAGTCAGCCTTTAGCTATGCGGAAAAACTTAGACAGCTCTGTACCTTCTGCGCGCCTTCTGTACTTGGAAGTGTATGTGAGAGAATGGCAATCGATTCGGTAAATTTTCGTACAGTTTCGACAAATGAGAAATCACGAAACATTGTAAAAAACAATGAATGTTCGGAAAAAAAAACAGCCAGTAAGGAAAAATTGAGTAAAATAGCAATTTTATTTTTTGATATGAAGAGCAAATAGCTCCTAAATCTCGTTGAAAGTCAAGGTTTCGCGTAAAATTTCGTTAAATATAGGAAATTCGCTGAAATTCTACTACAGTTTCAGAAAAGAAAATACGAAAATTATATTCCGTTCTGAAATTGCGCAACTATACAACATTTAAAAATATAAGAAATAAAAATAAATGTAAAATAAATCTCAAGCAGTTACAATTCGCAATAATACTTCAGTTTTATCCATGAAAAATGGTCGAATTTCTGGAAAATCCGTTAAAACAGAACTGAAACTCTCTCTTTTCAGTATATTCTCTGTTGATTTTTAAACACTTTGATAGTACATAAAAAAATTGTTTGAAAAACAAAGTAGGGTGAATGATCTATAAAAAAAGTCCTTGAAGTGGTGTTCTTAAAATATTTCCGCAAAGTGACGTTTCTGAAATATATCTTCTAGGTTCTGGCAATCCGTAAATATTTCAAGAATATTTCTAAAAAATTTTACTCTCGTCTATCAAAATGTCTATTATCTCTCTTGTTTTTTATCTTAAAGAATGTTTCTTGAAAAGATGTATTACAATACTTTTTTTGCAGGAAAATAGTTGTCTGTATATATACTCTCAATTTTTAAATTTTATAGTATCATATTGTTTTTGTATGGCAAATAAATGTCGGTCCTCGAATTCAATATTCTTTCTATTTTCAGCCGCTTCAAATTATCATTTCTTATGCGCATTATAAATGTTTGAATTCCATTTTTAAAGGAGAAAACAACTCTAAACTGTCTACTTAATTTATGCTCCAAATATATTCCAATCAAAATCGATGCCTCCAGTTCAATGGCACAAGCTGAAAGATATCTTCCAGTTCCATCTTTGCCAGAATAATTTATTAAAAAAAACTTATTTTAAAAAAGAGAAACAGCAATAAAATGGAGTTACGGCACAACAAATGCGCGTCTTTGCTATAGTATTAAGGGTCTTGTAAACTCGTGTTTAAACAATTATTCATGTATTTATTTTAAAAAAAATTTAATTATTAAAATTAAATTAAAATAAAATTATTAAAATTTTTTATTTATTTAAAAAAGTATTTAAAAAAATAAGATATATTAAAATTAATTAGAGATTAGATTATTCAAATAGAAAAATTAATTAATACCGAATTTTATTTAATTTTTATTAGTATTTTCTAAAGTAATTCCTAGACAATTCTTAATTTGAAATTATTAACTCCGAAAAAAGATTAATTCATCCCAAAAAATGGCTTTGCTTACCGTTCATATTTTTCCTTAATAATGTCTGCATTCTTTTTTTTTCTTTATCTATCTTGTTATTTTGTAATATAAACGCAAAAAAAAAAAAAATGTTACTGCTAATGAATATGCTTTAAAGCATAGCTTCTTCTTTTTTTTTTTTTTTTTTTTAATCAAGATCCTTTTTCTATCGATGGCATCATCACTTCAAGCTTTTGTGCTATAGCTAAAGTGAATCGGATTATATAATGGTTCGATTTTCTTTCCATTACTTTATTGATATCGGCCTGAAGTTTTTTTAAAAAGAACTTTTTAATTTTATCTTGCAGAATAAAGACAAAAAATTATTGCTACCAATTAGTATGCTTTAGAATACTTCTTCTTAATTTTTTTACAATCCCAATCTCCTTTCAGGTGGCGAAAGATTCTCTTTTTTCTAAATCCGCCAAAAACATTTTGCCGAAATATAAAAAGAAAATGAAGTATTAAAAAAAAACCTTTAGAAAACAATTCTATTAAACTATTCAATAAAACTATATTAAAACTTTTCTATTAAAAATACAATTATCAAACGTTTTAAAATCAAGATGATTTTATAAATTAGTTTTGAAAACAAACGTCTAAGTTTTTGAGAGAAAGTAATCACGATTCCATTTGAGATCGCCACCCAAAGTTTGAGAAAATCAACTTTAGAAGAACGGAGGTGTAAACTAGTTTCCTCTATGCTATAAAGTAAATCAACGCAATAAATCATTAGCTATTTTTAACAAATTTCGTGATGTAATATGTAAACGATCCCTGGTTTAAACCCAAGACTATGAATCTTCAACTAAAATGTCTTGAGGGCATTTCAGGAAGTAGCTGGTTCACTCGCCAAATCAAACAAACGTTTAAAAAATAAAGTGAGCTTGCCTGACTTCGGCGCTATTTAAAAAAAGCTTTATTTGTGCCTTACTACCTACGTTTTTGTACGTCGGTTAGAATTCAAAAGAAAAAAGTCACTTTCTAAATGAATAAGGTGGGAAGAACAACTATTATAGCTTTATTTTTTGTGTCACAACCAATAAAATTAAAATTATAACTTCAGAAGATGATACGTTTTAATTTAGTTTGCCGCCCTCATATCTCTAAGCGCTTTTGTGTCTAAATAAAGGAACTCGAAGATTGTGGAAGGCTTTGCTTTTTACTTTGAGCATGGAAAAAAATTACGTTATTGAATTTAAAATTATGTTAAAAAATATTCATTTATGAGTTAAAAAATATTCTTCTTAGTTATATAAAGATTTAAAAAATATTCCTACCTATTTCTTGCAAATATTTAAACATTATATAAAAGAAATCGCTAGTTTTATCTAATTTTTTTTTTGTGCATGCTTTGATTTGTAGTGTGTCTAAGCACTATCTTAATCGTTCCGAATTATGAAATGAAATTAGGACCAAAATTTATTTAATAAGAATCATTAACCATTCATAAGATATTGACAGATGATTCCATCATAAATATTAATTCAATTTTCTGGTACGTAGATTAACTGTACAACAAAAAAATACTAAAGTTAAAACATAGCTGCTTTTACAGATGGGTACTGTCGCAAAGCTGGAATATTAATATTGTTGCTCAAGATTCAAAAATTGTTATATAGTCCCTCTTTATGAGATATATTGTCTCTCTCCGTGCAAGATGTCGCACATCAAAAAATAAATTTGGTTTTGTTGATATTTTTCATATCATGTACAGATTTGATATAATACATATTGTTCTGCCTTGGAATATGTTTCCATATGCATGCGATGAATAATTTAACAAACGGAGAGGTCGTTATTGCCATATTGTTTTATGGCATTGGATATTTGGCATTTGCCTGTGATATAAAGGGGAAAAAGTAGATTTCAACCAGATTTAATTACAATACACGACTTTTTGCGCTCTGAAAGAAAATATCTTTCTACAATTTGTCCTTAATCTTTTTTATTGATGTCTGAAATTTTTCTGAGTGATCTTTAAAAGATACCATAACATTCTCAAGGCCTGAGATATATGGTGCTCAAATTTCTAGATGTTTCTTTGTTATCATATTTAGCAAGAAATAACTAAACTTCTCCATTCTTTTAATTCATTATATTTATGACTTTACTTCATCAACAAATAACATTGACTGGTGATTATTTTCATTATGACTACGTTTGCCTTAGTTATAAAACCATCAAAATATTTATTACTAATGACTTAAAATGGGCATAAAATAATTTGATAAAATTAATAAAAAATAACAATTTGAAACACCATTTGATATCTGAAACAAAAAACATTCATATGGTGATTTTTAAGTACTAACAAAAAGTTGTTGTGCATATTAACTTTCAAATGTTTAATTTTATTGCGATGGAATTAAGTATCTAAAGTTTGGATTTAAGGCAGCTCCATAAGGTAGAGGGGGAGAATATAGACACCTATAGGCAGTCTTAAGGAACAAAACAGAGATAAATTGTTATTATATTTTTGGCTACATGTATAGATGAATACGATAGGATGGGGAATAATTATGTCATGATTGCTATTTACACATGCTAATGACTAGGGGTGAAAAAATTGTAACATACCTGAGCGACACTTACATGAAGCATGTTTTTTAAGATCAGATTTATTAGTATTTTTAACTGTCACAGTCAAACAATCGAAGAATATACAACTTTATCAGTTGGAAGCGGGAAACAATTTAATTATTAAACTACAAAACTAATTTATCGAAAATATTACAAATATAAAAATTAATAGTTAATTAATAATCAATCAGTTATTGAGTTTTTATTTTAAGATGAGAATTTTAATTCCATCCAAGAAGACATTTTCGTATTAAAGGAAGTATTATTTGAACATTTGGCTGACTTGTTTTGCAGCTGAACACGTTTCAACAGCGTCATCAGCAAAAATATATACTGATGCGCTATTAGTAACGTAAGATAGATATTTAAATATTCTTTCTCTGAAATGAATGTTATTGTTATTATATAATCATCATTGATGGTATTTGCATGTTCAATCGGAAACGGCTTCTTACGAATATCATTATCATTATTAGAGTTCTCAGATCCAAATAAAGATTACGTAATGCATATGAAAAAGAAGGATGTTCGTGACAAAAGTTGTTACGAGAATAACATAATCTTATCTTGATTTTTCATTCATTTAAATACTTAAAGATTGTATCAGCATCTATACTTACCACAATAGAATATTGATAAGTGGCAGATAATTAATTGACTTTGAATCACACTTTTTAACAAAGAATACCAGCAGATCAATATATCGTTCCTTATTTATAGAAATATTCAAGAAACGTTAGTTTATATTATTTTCAAACTGAACGGATTCTAATTAGTCAGCACTTTTAGAAAGTTAAGCTAATGGGCTGGTAAAGGGGGAAAAATGATGAATTTTTGCTTTCTTTCGAAACATTCCTACTTCTTTTTCTTTCAAACTAGTTTAATTTAATCAAGGATTGCTTTAACTAATTGTAGAAGTACAGATTTGTCCTTTTTAGCTGTTAATTTTTTTTCTTCTTTGCATGAGAAATAGGAAACAGATGTAATTTGATTGTTTTTCAAAGTGTTTATTTAGCAAGTCAATGTTTCTCGGGGAGAGGGAATGGAATCTCTCTTCATTAGTTTGAAATTTTACCAAACAAGGCATTATTTTCTATTTTTAGTATAATTTATATGTACACTAATTCAATGCATTAACGTTTTTAGCATAATTTAAATCGAAACTTCGCTGCTATTCAATACAATTACCGAATAAAAATTGAGCTAAATATTATGTCCACAATCATCATTAAAAATTACTCTTCTTATTATCCTTAGAAATCGTTATTATTGAAAGAATTACACATAATTAGTACCACCGTAGTTGTTTCATTTGCATAAGCAAGTCATAAGTGTCATTTCTGCATGAATCGTAAATATTTGCTCATATTTACAATAATTTAAATATATATGTTTTAAAAGACTATTTAAAATTATTTTATTCTATTTGAAATTTTTAAAAAAAATCAATTTTCTTCAAGGATCACATGTTTTGTCCCTGAGATATTGAGGAAAAATTGTTAACAGGCTGCCCTCCTTTTCATGTCTTCAGGCTATTTATTTTTCACAGTGAAAATTTGCAGCAGAAAACCATTCACCTTATTTACTGAAACTCAACTGAACTCTTTGAAAAATAAATATTCTACCCTTCAAAAGCAAAGTCCATTATACTCTCCCGTGGTTCTTCTTCCTCTAAAAAGTAATCAGATTACCACAAGAGAAAGAAGTGATGTGGGACATTTAAAATGTACAGTCATCGAACAAAATGGATTTACCCCGAAAGGCAACTATTATTTTTTCCTCGAAAAATCGAGAAGATTTTGATTTGACAGGCCATTTTTCCCACACCCACTGTGGAGGGAATTTCAACGTTAAGACAGGGAAATAAATTCTCCGAGAATAGGAAAAGTTTAAAATCTTATTTCTCAGCTGTCTGCTGCCACCTCATCTCTCCAAACGTGATACATATTCCCTAAGAAAGATTTCCTTTGGGAGGTTGAATTCCTATTTTCTCATGATTGCTACATCGTGCGTAAATGTCGAAACCCTGTCACGAATTGCTGTTAATATCGAAAGTAATCCACACGTATATGAAGCCACACCATTTTTTTGTTTATTTGCCAGCTTCGAATAGGATTGATTTGGTCGAATGGCTACTACTCCGTGGAAATCGTCGTGAGTCTTTCGGGGAAAAGTTGTCAAGCTAAGATGAAGACATATCTGAAGCTTTTCTTTTAGGTTTACTACACTCGTAGGAGATTAATTGCTTTATTCTAACGTCTCTTTCCGTCTCAGCGAATGTCTCGCGTGTTAGATTGCTGGCTTAGGGTTGGAGTATGTTTATGAATAAGTCTTTTATATGGTTTTTGTGCAATTAAACTATATTAATAACAGTACATTTTCTTTGTTTATCAGTGTGAAACAATATCCTTACATGAAAGTGTCTTGATTCTGAAGTGCAATAGTTTTCATATTTTAACAAAAAACGTTTTCGACTGATTTATCCCAAAATATATAAATTTTCATTCTTTTCTTGTATTTGAATCTTACAAACTTTCTTGTATGTCAATTTGCAAATACAGCTATAGTTGTCAAAAAAAAACAAAAAAAACATACCATCAATTGAAAATGGATCCTAATCCATGAGTTTTATTTTCTCTACCCGTAATTAGTTTACTTTCTGTTTTAGAATGTATTGCCGCATCTATTTAACTAGGTCATCATAGTCATTGAGATGCCTATGGATCTTATATATATTAATTATAGCATCTATAAATAACTTAATTTTAACTTGTAAATAAAAAAAATACAAGAATTCATAATTGTATGGTGCATGAGAGTATCAGTTAATTAGATAATTCATTCAAAATTTTGAATTTAATTTTAGTATCAGGAATTTTATTTTTACGGTTCATTTTATATTCCTGAATATTTTTAGTATTTTAAATATCGGAGCCAAATTTTATATAACGAATAGTTTTTATTGCAAGAAGAATTCTGTTTCCTTTCTGATGAACAAAACTAAGATGAAAATAAGAAATAAGAAAGAACAAAAATAAAGCTTTCTTACTTTGTTAATAATTTAAATTTTAGAACTCAAAGAGAAATTTCAGAGAAACAAATCTCAATGAAATATGCAAAAATGTTTTAAACGCAATTGTTAAAATAACGTTTCATCGTGTTTTGTTAACCTACACTATAATTTTTGCGAGTGGGGAAAATAATCTTGGGAATAAAATACTTTGTTTTTCAGAAAACTTTAGCACAACTATTTACTAAAGTTGTGAGATAGCATTAAGAAAATGAAAATACCGCAATTTCAGCATCGGCAACGATTAAAATTTTAAAAGGGGGGAATTTCAAAATAAGACAGGTAAAATTAATTATATTGCTAATGTAATATTTATATAATACCTTATAACTAATGTAATATTTCCTGTGTGATATTTACTAAATATTTCAACTCTGTAGAAACTGAGAAATCTGACCCTAATGGACCATAGTAAATTTAAAAAATGGAAGTGTATTTAATATAGTCTTAATCTATTATATCTCTACGAAAAATTAAGTATGTTTCTGAATTTTTGTTAACCACTTGTAACCAAATCCGAAACACTTTTACTTAAAAAAAGAAAAGAATTAAACATGAAATCTTCTACCTTTTTACGAAATTAGTTTTCTTTTTAGTTACTTACATCTACTTGTTAAACAAATGAACTCCCATTTTATCTTTAAAACAATGCCAACTGTATTTTACCTTCTTAGCAGAGAGTGCGTTGAAGGTTCCAAAAAAAAACTTTTAGGCTTAAACGATATTGAATATTTATGATGAAATTACTTTCTTACACAGTTTATATAAGAAAAAGGACTTGCCCATTGGTTACAATAATAAAAAAAATCGCATCTCTTCAGAGTACATATTTTTATTCACGTTAAAATAAAACACAGCTTAGCTTTGTTTTAAAATATTACAGAACGTCCTCTCTTGGAATACGTTTCTATATCTATATGGTGAGTAATTTATCAAAGTGTGAAGTAGACTTTTTTCATTTCTATTTAGTTGGATTATATACTTTTCTACCTTTAATTTTGTATGAATATTTCAAATTGCATCTCCTTTCTGTGATAATCTATCCTTTACAGAAAATCCCTTTTGTTTTCCCCATTTTCCCTCTTGCTTTATAAAAAAACAAAACACTTATTTTAACTTAAATTAATAAAACTTAAATTCTGCACTCTGGGAAAACATCTATATGGCTTAATGAAGCTACAATTTACGTTAATTCGTTTCTTTTTAATTGCAGTAACTGGGGCGTTGATTTTATATTTTATTTACCTCTTAATGGTCGAATGTTGTATAAGTGTGTTGTCGGTTAAATTTAGGGAAAAAAGGAACACGTCTAGGTAATTAATTACTTCACATTTTTTTTAAATCTGGAATGACGCTTTAACTTCTAAAAAAAATCTATCTTTATTTATCTTCTATCTTATTCTATCTTTCTTAAAATCTAGTAAAATTAAATCTATCTTATTCTATCTTCATTTATCTACGTCTTGCTTCATCGCGTAGATAAATAAAAATATACCAGCATTACTATTTGGTATCTTAAATTTTATCTTCTGTCATAATCGTTTTTATTTTTATTTTTGAAATATTTAAATAATTAAGAGCAAAATAACACGTCGGAAACATTCTAGTTCGTTTGTGATACGCAATGTTTGTCTACAAGATACAAAAAACGATATTAAAGCGTAGTGTGTTAGCAACTTCCACAGTTGTAATTTACTTTATTCCTATATGCCTTATTTATATCGTGACAAAAAATTCTGAATTTTACCACTAGGTGGCGCTGTAGATAATGCTATCGAGTATAGCTACTTCACGTTTCTTTTATGACTAAAACTGTCGTTCTGAAGTTCTTGAAAAAGAGGGATGTTTAAATATTTTAAAATGCTTATATAACCTTGATTAATTATAAACTAACAAATCTTATTCATGCTTGATGGATAAGTTGAAAAACATTATAGAGAAAAGCAAAAATGTTTTTCATAGCAAAAAGCAAAGGAATAATTAGCTTTAATGATGAGACTTATTTATTTTTATAAAATGGTCTCCAAATAGCTAGAAACGATAAAGAAATTCAAAAGAGAGAAAAAGTCAATTTAACAAAACTTAAGCGATAACAAGTTGGATGGCATATTTGTTCCCTTTTTAATTATATGACAATTAGCAACTTGGTCCATATCAAAATCTGCCAATATAAACCCTTATCAATATCCATCAAGCAAATATCGCATTTACGTAATGCAGAAAGTTCTTCATAAGAAATAAGAATTCGAAACTTTAAGCTGCCTACCATAGCTATAAATATCAAAGGGTTACAATATTTATAAGCATTCAGAATTGATTAATGCTTTTCATCAGTGCTTAGTTATAAATAGGTTTGTTACTTCATTAAACGCCAGAATGTTAAAAGTCAATTATTCATGAACTCTAGCCTTAATCTTCATGTTTCAACATCAGGGTGGTTTTAATATATAAGTCTTAAGACTATAATATATAAACAGAAATACATATTCCTTCACCCTAATTGCTTCCTTGTCGTATTTTTAATTAGTATTTCAAATAATGTTTATTTCATACCTCCTTCCTGATGTATGAAATGTCAAAACTTTGCGCATTTGGGCTTTGGTCTCTCAATACAGAAGCGTATTAATTTTAGTCATCATTTTTCATTGTTGAGTTATGAAGCTTTTCAGTAACCATTGTTTTAACTCTAGCATTTTCATGCATCACCGTTACAAGTTCCTACACCCACTTTGTATCTAGATGAAATTAATTCCACCAACAGATTTCAATTGCTCTCCTTCTCCATGTTAAAAGATGAAGTAAATCAGCCTGGAGTAATAAACAACTTAAAATGCATTTGATAAAGCCTATCATTTATTTTGTTTAGAAGAAACCGCTTGTTTACGAAGTAATAACCTAGGAAGCCTATAAAATTGTTGCCCATTACCACATTTTCACATCAATTTCAGTGAGAAGCTGAAAGCTTAGATGCATGTTTTTGTTATCACGTTTTTCACATAGTTTCAAGAGGAGGGTAAACTTTCGTTGGTTTTCCCACAAGTTAACAACGCATTTTGAACTGCTTTCTGATTTAATATGGTATAAATTTGCGGATGAAAATAACACCTTTCCTGTTTTGCAGGTAATATATACTCTATACACCCTCAAGGCTTTAAGAAGTTTCGCGAAGTTTCTCTATAAAGCACCGAAAGTGTTTCACTTGCTGTCAGTAGCAACCTGCGGGTAACTATTGAGGTGTTTCCAAAGCTGATTCTTATCAAAAAAAAGGAAAAGATGAAATAATTAATGAAACAGTTTTAAAAACAGTTGAACTTATTTCCTAATATTTTGGGGATATCTTTTATAAATTTTAGTGAAATCATTAATGATTATCAATAAAATCTTTTCTCTCTTTGGGGATAAAATATAGTTTTACAAAGATTCTTTTCTTTTCCGACAAGCTATAAAATAATGACTCTTCTCTTTTCAACGTAATAAGTTCAGTATATAACGATGCCTTTTCCGTTTCCAATGAGCCAATAACGTTTCCAACGTAATAAGTGCAACTTGTAACGACTCTTTTTTATTTTTATTTTTTTTTCAACGAGCTGAAGGAAAAATAATTTATGAATATTCTTTCCCAAGGATTTCTTCTTATAAAATCTATTTTTAAGGAATGTTTTCTAAAATGTCAAGTTAAATAAAAAGAACTTTGCCCTTTTAAATCTGCATGTTAAGCAATTTTCGCGTGCTTTCATTCTGCATGATATTCTAGCGTTTTGAAATTCTTTGTAATTGTGTCTTTCTAATGACAATGCTACATTTTAATATTTTCATAATTAGTTGTTTCATTGTATTTAGTTTTGATTTGGTACAAAAGTCACTATATGGCAATAAAGTTGAGAAAGCTGATAAAAATATTCCGTAAGCGAAATACTTTAATGATTAAGAAATAGAAAATAACAGAAATAAGAAGCATTTTAGGACTCTACGGAAAGAAAAGACAGAGAGGACGTTTTTGTTAGAATGCTAAAACCCAGAATATAATTATATCATCGAAAATTCAGAGGCTGAAAGGAAAATCTTTAAGTCGTGAGGAGCAGATACAATACGATTAACCACATTGAATATCGAAAGAAGGAAAAATCTCAAACATTCTTAAAAATTAAAATATGTTATAAATGACCAAATTCTCAAATTACTGAAAATTTTGATGACACAATAAAATTGGTTTGAATTTCATTAGAGCTGCAAATATTATTGATATAATTTTAGATAAAAAATTAATTTTCAAAATAAATTTTTTAATTTTTTTTAGAAAATTTTATGCATTTTCAAGCAATGTAAGATTAATAATATGTTCCAAACTTATTCACGAAAACGTTAATTCTTTTCAATTAATTAAAAATTTGTATAAAATTTTGTAAAAGTCCCTGTACAAGCAGTAACTCCGAGCCGAATTTGGTAGCTCAAAGTCCCACGGAACGCTGCCTTTTATGTGTAATGATTTTCACGTCATGTAGTTGACTGTTATTATGACAGATTAAAGAACAGTTTTATATAAAGCAAACTCGCCTTGGAATATGTTATTGGAAATGCCATCCGGATGTGCTAGAGGGTACTCTAATGGAACTGGCAGGGTAAAAACGTATTATTTGGCGAAACTTCACTTACAAGTACATGCGCACGTACAGTTTCACAAAGAATGCTCTAAGTTTCGCTGCTATGCATGCAACTCAATAGCTGTACATGTATTAGCGAACCATGTCGAAAATATCCGGCATTAGAAAGACATTTTCAGCGGCGATTGAGACTGTTGTTTCGAAGTTGACATGTCTGCTGCACATTTCTTTAACTGTTGTACTCCTACAATCTTACTTTTGCAAAAACTTTAACACTCACTTTGCTTAAACATCATTTATCATTCTATATCAGTTTCTTTGTTTTGCAACTTAATAACCGTCTAAATCGTATATCGATTAAATTTCACCAACATTTTTCTATATAAATTATATTATAATTATAAATTATAATTGGATTGATTTCTCAAAAAATACCAGTTTAACTTAATGTTATTAAAATTGGGTAATTATATTTTAGATATTATGTTGCATCATAAAAAAAAAATCATATAACAGAATATAGACAAAAAAATCTCAAAGGAACACAGAAATATTATAAATTTATTTAACTGAAACTAAATCATTCGGTTTTATCTGAAGATGGTCTTTATAATAAAGGATAAAAGTCTCTAGTCTTCGCTCTTATTTTAACTCGGAATTTAGAGGACTAGAAATGCCATTATCAAGCTTTTTCATTCGTCATCTTTTCAATGGATGGCACATCTGTCAAAGGATATAAGCTCATATTTCTCCAAATATATCCCTTTTGGGGTTTAATCGAGAAAAATTATTATATGTGTCAAATCCAGAAATCTTATAGAGCGCAAAATACTTTATTGATTTCGGTTGTATTTCTAACTGGATGTTAGAAATAGTCAATAGAAAACCCAGAAAATGTATAGAAATTCTCATCCTCATAAAAATTAGACGAATGTTTTCTGGATTAAATCGATTACTTAATTGAGAGTAAATGAAAGTAATAGTTTGTCATTTTGTCATTTTTATCACATTTTCAAATACTTTTCTCGAATTAAACACAACTTTCTTTTTTTGAAGGTGGAGAGAGGGATTCTGTTTGGTTTTAATTAATTTATTTGCATACACGAAAGATTTCATTAATTTCGGAATTTGAAACTAGATGAGATTTGAAATTAGCATCTTGGAATTTAAATGAGCACCACAACTGTTGAATAAAGTTAATTTAAGGACCAGCATTCCACTTTCCCACGTTCCTCACTATATCAATATTTCACACTTTAGAAAGAGATTACGACTTTAATAATACAAACTAAAACATCTACTGTGTTTGGAATTTGAAACCAAATGTCGTTTGGAAGTAGAATTTTGAAGTCAAATAAGAAGCATAACTGTCGCATATGATCTGCTGACCAGCACCCCGCTCTCCAAGGTTCTTCTCTGCAATAATATTTCTTACTAGATTAATTAAGCTTGTATAAATAGACGGTGTGGTTACTTTAATCGTGACCTAATAACTGATTTCTTAACTGCTAAACATAAAAGAAAACATTTCCTAGTTGAAACATTTACTAAATGACGGGAAAAGTTAATTTTTTGTGGTTTGAGTCAATAAATGTAGACTGCTGAAAAAATTAAGAGATCTATGATGCTTCTACAGTTCCCTAATCCTATTAGCTAAATGTAGTAAATAAAATAGTCCCATTCTTCTGCGAAGAAAACTGTTTGATTTATAAAATTTTAAATTTCGTTATTTTAGGTCCGTCAATGGTCACTTTGAAAAAGATTCCTGGGCTAATTGCTGGATCTTCTTCATTGAAATGGTCTACAAACAAAGCTTCAAAATTTGATCAGATTTAGTCAAAAAAAATGTAGAAAATTTTCTGTAAAATGTTAGTGTAATATTTATTGAACAGGACCCGTAAGACCAGATGAATGTATAAAAATTTAGATTTGTTAATTTTTTTCAGAAATACTTTTATTGACTCAAACTGCATAGAATATAACTTTTTAAATTACTTAGAACATTTTTCCAACTATATGTATGTCTCTAATAATTTCGAAGTTAGCTGTTAGTCCACGATTAGATTGAATAACCTTATATTATAAAATCAGTAGTTGGACAGTAATAATTCGATTATGAAGTTAGCATGCGTTGGCCGCACTGAAATTTGTCGTAATGGATAAAGCCTAAAAAAATCTTTTTCTTTTATTTTTCATAAAAACGCAATAGTAGAGTCCTACACTGAAGAAAATTTAAAATTTGTAGCGAAATATTTGAAACTTATACTGTGGAGAATTTAGTTTCAGTTAATATTAAATCATTATATCAATAAAATTTCAAAAAGTAAAAATGTTTTTACGTTTACATGCGTGTTTTTAAAAAATGAGGCTTTCGGAATTCAACAAAAAGAATATAATAAACAGATGATAGCTTAAAAATGTCACAATTTATAATTTCTCACAAAATTGTTGCAGAAATTTTTTGTTGCCATATTTTACTTAACAACCCTGAATTGAAGTGAGTAAGACACTTCTAAAAAATTGCCAAATCTCATAATCATAAAGACAATAATATTTCTGTCGCATCTGATTAAAGCGTTATCCATAATTACTGTTTATACTTAAAATTTCTTTTAAAATATAAGAAATTTTAATCCAGTTTTTTTAAGCATTGAGTCAAATATTCACTTGGACATATAAAAACACTGATACTTCAGAGCCATTTTGATATAAAATAGTTATTACAGCATCCGCTCCTCCCTAAAAATGTTTAACTATATTCGTAGAAGCTTATAGTTAAATTACTTTCTCGGAAATAAACTAAGATATTGAAATGACAAATTATCGAAAGGAAGTACAGCTGTTTCCTTGGCACACTTGCTAAGACTGTACAAGGAAAACTCGTCGGCATGGTAACAGTTTCTCCAATAACACTCCTTCAAAAGTGATGGACATATGACTATAGCTCAACGTAAATTAACAGTCTCGCAACAGCTCTTGAAAGATTTAGTCTAATTTCTTGATGATAGGAGTCTATATAATACTCTCCTTTTATCATTATAGTGATCTTAATTAACTTTTAACTTAAAAGCATGTTGTGATATTTTATGCAGATTGTGACGTATGAATTTCTCAAATATAAAAACAAATTATCAATTGAATAGGTAAGTAGAAGCAGGCAGAGTACGAAAGATAACAAATGAAGCAATACTCAAATAATTCGTTATTGTTATAAAGCTTTATTAATACATTCTTAATACATTACCAGTAGATGTTGAAGCCTCTGATATTTTTATTGGTTTTCCGAAATAATCATGAGTATTAGGATTTTGGAAACCTTAAACTTCTCTAATATTTTAGGAATTTTAATAGTCCAGTTTGGATCGCTATTAGATATATTTTGTTCAAAAGTCTCTAAATCATACTCTCAGCTATTTTCTAATAATACTATTACGATGCCATTTTTGTATTTATCTTCAATTATTTCTTTTCATTTATCTAATTTTAATTGACATTATTCTGGTTAGTCCGAACACTTGCGGGTTTGTTCTTGTATTTCATTTGTACTCTGATTAGTTTTAAACATATTTATTGTCATTTTGAATAATCGACTTGCCTCAGATTTTACTGTTATTTTTCTATTCTCTGAACATTTAATTCTAAGATATTATCCACTTATTTATTGTGGCAGTTAACATGCTTAAAATAAAGTTTGAAACTAACCGACGCACAATCAAAATACAAGAAACCTCAACTGTTCAGACTTGACGAATCAAAATATAATTTGATCCTCAAGAATAGAAGAATTAACAAAAAATAATAAATAAAGATAAATACACGAATGGTGATGTGATAGGTCTGTAAGAAAATAGTTGAGAACGTGCTTTCGAAACTTTTGATTAAAATAGATGAAATTTTGTCCAAAACTGGGCTATTAAAATTCTGAAAATATTTGAAAAGAATATAAGGTAATTTGATGGGATAGAGCTCGAATAAGAAACAAAAAAATCACAGATTCTAGGAAAAATCTAATTCCATGCAAATTTAAATTTGCAAAAGGTATTGCGATTTCAGATTGGTTACAAACCTCTCCACCAGTTACATTCTAGAAGTAAAGTTATAGCATGCGCCATCGACTAATTTAGCCACAGTTTTAAGAAATATTTGCCAAATTGCATCGATAATACTCGTCTACTCATGCCTCCTGAAATGGTGCTCACGAATAAGAATTCTATTTATAAAATTCATATAAAAAAGTTACACATCAGTGACCCTTTAGATTATAACGTTAACCAAAAATAAGAGAGAAAATGTTGTTGTTGTTTTTTTTTGTTTTGTTTATATTGAATATTCTTAGCATTGCCTTAATAATTTCATACATACTTGTGGCTTACAAAAAAAATTCGTAAACATTAGGTCTGGAAAAATTTACCGGCTAAAAAAGAGTTTGATCAAGGGAGAACTATTTAAAAAGAACTTTCTTAAATGGCAAAGAACGCAGAGTAAATAAAGAAATACGATTTTTAATAAAACTCGTAATTAATTTTTAAAAAGGGACTTTACATCGATTCATTGTCAAAATTTAATAAAGCCTCTACGCATCAACTGAGAACTGCATTTCTAATAAGCCTGAGTAATAAAATTCTAGCCATCGCTACCAAATTAGCGGAACAAGCCACCTTTTTATACATATCATCCCTTTCGAAATTAAACCGGGCGAGAAAAAAATTGTGATGAAAAAAAATATCGGTACTTTCTGCTTACGGTTATGAGAAGATTATACAGAAGCCAGCCTGAAGGACCCACCAGCTAATAAGAAAAAGCATTTAATATCTGCGCCCCAGGCATCTGAGGTCCTGAAGATGCGTCAGCTGGAAAACATGAGGCAAGCTGGTTATGGACCGCAAAGAGGCGTAGCTCCTATGCAAGCATTTTGTGTAGGCTCTTTTGTCTATATGCAACGCAAATGACCGTATCAAATTCATCTTTTGTGATCTCTCATGTCTTTTCAAGCCTCAATAATTGTATTTTTTATTCGAAAAATAAACGAAAATTTCTGAAAATGGAAATAATTCGTATCTTTAACGCATTAGCATAATATGATAATTACTTGACTTGTGTTTGATGAATCATTGTAGGGAGCATTGAAGGAAAATCTGATATTATTTTCTTCTGTTGCTGTAGTTATATTGCATTTTTTCCTTTAAGATGTAAACGATGCGTATTTGAATGAAGATTGTTTTAAAAAGCTGAGTGAACTTTATGTTCTTTATTAATGTTCTTCAGTATTATTTAAATTTATCTCCAGTATCTGCAGTTAGTTAAAGATAAAAACATCTGTAATCGTGGAGATAAAAACAGAATTTATTTCCATTGATCTATCAGATTTAATCAGCACGTCTAAATTAGTGAAAATATATTTTTGATGCGAACAAAAATAGATTAGATATATCAAACTATTAAGATTCTTAGAAGAATGTTTAGAAGATGTTTTGACTACTCAACAAAATTTATATAAAAAAGAAAACAATTTTCTTGGATTTTTTATTTAGTTAAATCTTAGCTATTAAAATATCGGAGAAGTATCCGATCTTTGCATTTCATGTATTATATAAGCACATATCAGATATTTTCTTCACTACATACGCGGATTATAAGACAAATTTACATTACCAGAAAAGTAATCTTAAAATTTGAAAAATACAGAAAAAGAATCAGAAAATTTACATTTCAATTAGTTTAGAATACTAGATAAGAAATAACAGAGGATGATAATTGCTGATATTTTTTAATGCAACATTCTATATTCGTATAAGTCGAAAAATAGCGCAAAATCTAGGTATTATATTTTAAATTTGCTATGAGGAGGGCAATCTTTATCATAACGGCCTCATAAGCATGCTGTAGCTCGCTTCAGTTTCATGATTATAGTATTCTAATCAATGATTTGTTGTTCTTTTAATACAGCCACTTATGATACAAATAACTATTAAAGTGTGAATACAATAATTAAGAAAATTGTTTAATGTGAGATTAAATGTTTGCAATTTACTCCAATACAGTTAAATTATTTACAATTTCTTAATGCTGTTGTTTTTTGATTTCTGGTTGCCAAAATGAAGTATAATTTTATGTCTTTAGACATATTAGACGTTGTAATGAAAGAGGCTAATGTTGATACCTAAAATCAGAAAACATATTCCCTTTTTCTAAAATTTTCTTCAATTCCTTCATGAAAAAGCAAGCAAATGCATTGGTGACATGTTTTTAACTAATTTTCTCTAAATTTTAAATGTGTATCATCTAGTTTTCTAGCATATTTTGATTGTCGTAGCATAACCAAAGAATTAAGAAATGCATATACCGTAAAAAAATCCGCAGCCGTATTATGAGTGTAGAAAATCGCATATAAATGGAAAATCTTAAAACTTTTATTGTTTTTAATTTTCATAAAAATATTCTTTCATTTACTAATTTCCATTTTTACTGGTTGTAAAAGTCTAGCATTTTATTGGTGGATAAGAAATTGTTTCCCATAGATAAGAGTTTATAGTTTCATACGATATTTGATTTTTTTTTTTCTCTTTGAATGCATATATTACTTTTTCTGGCATACATTTATTATTTTCCGAATTATAAATACAATAAAATTTTCTATTAGTTAATGAATACAAACTACGTATAAAATAAAATTCTTAATAGAAAGATGTTTATCAAATATACAAATGTGAAACTTCGACATTTATGAAAAAAAGGAAGAAAAAAATACAGTTGTTTTGAGAAGATAAAAGCTTTCTAGAGTAGCTGTCTTTCGAACATTGGATGATTGATAACCGAATAAAAAAAGTCATACTTCAAAAAAAGAAATCCTTTCTATAACCGTATACTGGAGTCAGAACAGGCTCTTCAAGCAGGAAATGATATTTGATGCAAAAGGAAGATTTGATTTTTGATCGATCCAAAGGATGTTTTCCGCTTTTTTTCCGGGTAATTCTCGGAAGATTCTTTGAATCTTCTGAGCGAAATAAACTCATTATTTATTAATTGCAAACGTCTAGCATTCATTAATTGTAGAATGCATATAAATAACTTTGCATATCTGTGACATTTCTTCTGCTTTATAATAAAAGATATATAATGAGATTAACAATTAATTTTAATGTTTTTTACATCCATCCCAATGATTCCTTGCTTATATTTGTATTTTCTGAATGTTTACTGTTCCCTATTTCTTTATTTTATTTAACCAAAATCCGATCAATGCGCGTAATAATCTGCTCTTATTATTTTTATGTAGATTTTTCTCATTAGTTACCTTCATATTAAATATTGTTCTCCTTTTATTCTTTATCTTCATTCCTACATAGATCCCTTATTGAATATCTACATATTTATAGAAAAGAAAGAAAATTTATGATTTCAATGATAGAGTTAATTACGGAGTTATATATACATTCTATATATAAACTATAAAATCAGATTTATATTTTAAAATTTTTAATTAATCGAATAGTTTTATTGATCAATAGTTTTAAAATGATAAAATCAATTTATTGTTCAAGAATTTTTATTTGATCAAATAACTTTATGATCAGAAGTTTAAAAATGATAAAAGTATATTCACAGATAATGAATTTTTAATTAATCAAATGTTTATTTATTGCGAGTTTTTGAAATAATAAATAGATTCTTTGATCAAGAATTTTTAAATGCCCAAGAATTGATTCTTTTCAACCTACTTCTTTATTTAAGTATATTTTGTTTCACGTATATCTCTAGTAGACTAATAAGAGTGATAAAAAAAATCCTTCAGTGTTACTCGGCGAAATTTTTTATTCTTTGTGATTTTTGGTTAATTATAACATTTCTTGGAGTTCTTTTATCTCTTGGCATTGAGAATTTTAATCTATTCCTTCTTAAACATGTAGTAATTTTCAATTATCTGCATTTACAATAGTATTTGTCTTTCATTATGAAAATATTCAAAAAATAAATTACAGAATAAATGTGCGTTTTACTTAGTTTTCATAGTTTATCCAACTATCCAGTCATAAAACTTTCAGTACTTTTCCTTAACATTTTCCCACATTTTTATTCATTTCAATAGTTTCATACTTATAAAACTGGAATTTTATAAACAAATTTCGTTTGCTGCCAAATGAGCAATATTTTGGAATTTTTGTATACGGAGGCATCCAAGATGATAAAAGGCTATCTCAAATTTTCAGAACATAATTATAAGTTAATTAGTCGTTTGTTTAAACTTTCATACCGTATTAGACAGTACAGTTGTCCATTTGATAGTGAATTCAAGAAAATAATTGATTCCTAGATGAATATCCCTTCTTACATTAATCTTTGTAGCCGAATAGCAAGATGGTCGAATTAAACAATAATATTGATATTATGTGTCGATCTTGCGTTTTTTGAAAATTGTTAAACACTTTTGTGTGCTTTCAATGCATTTAATTTCTTCTGCTTGAATTGAAATATTATTATCAAACATATTTTTGGCAATCAATTATATGAGAATATTGATAATTTCTAGCATCAAATTAAAGTTACTTATCTTAAAAGAAGTTTTTTGGCAGAAAATGGCATTTTAAATAATGAAAATTAGTCAGAAAAATCGATCCATCTTAAAAGATAGAATGATTATTTAAAAAAAGCATGTATTTGATCGATTTGAAAGTAAATAAACTTTGGAATTTGAAATAAAATCCCTCCATCTATAAATCGGCGTAAAATTTTTAGACCGTATTTCTTATTGCTTACGTAATAAATTAAATGAATAATTCTTCAAGAAATATAAATATCATATCCTTGAATTTTCTTTCATTCGTATGGTTCGAAAAGCACTTAAAAAGTTAGTCGTGCGAAGTATTTTAATTAAAAGAATAAGTAGTCATGAAATTTATTTTAATTTGTAATTTCTAACTGTTCACCTTTCACAAATATTTTTGCCATCTCATTTTCTTCAGAAAAATACCTAATTTCTAATCTGAAAAATAATCTTGAGATTTATTTTAATTTATAACGTCTAATAAATCACCCATCAAGAGCACTTTTAAAATCTCTCTACCGTCTCAGAAAACAGTTACTTTTATCACCAATTGTTTGAATATAATTTTATTTGGCAGCTGTACATTCCTTGATTATGATTTGAAAAGTGATTATGACTTAAGTATATGTATGCGCTTACGGCTATTGCTAAGAAATTCAGGCCAAACGTTATGCCTATTCAGATACATAATGTTTCAATTACAAGAAATTTATATAAAAGATAAAATTTTACTAACTAATGGCAAAGATGGCGCTGTAGACCGCATTTGAGTAGTAAAATAGTTATAAAAAATGAATAAAGGAACGTTTTATGAGAATGGCTAAAGCTTAATGGATATTTTAAATCTTGAGTTATGTTTCATTTTTAATATTTAATTAAATTTTTACACATTTACAGTTCATTTATTGACTTTACAAATTTGAGCTTAATTTTTACACCTTTGCTTCTCTTATTCCGAAATACAGCTTGCCAAATCAATTCAATATATTCCCTTTGAATATGTTGTAACCATAGCAATTCTGGAGCATTATTGACGACAGAATGCATCATAACTCTATTGATCTAATGTGACTGTTGTACTGTCCTTCAACTTGGCTAAATCATCCATATCTGTAGATTATATAAGCCGTTTTTAATGAGATCGCAACCAAAAATCACCAGGATTAAGATCTGACAAACATTTCATAAACTTGTGATGCAAAAGTCCACTCATGAGTGTTAAAAACCATATTGGAATTATAAAAAAAAACATTGTGTTAAAATATCTATTAAATATCAATCACTCCACTTTCAGTCAATTTAGTAGCCCTTTTTTAGAATCATGCCAATTTTATTGCTCAAATTCAATTTACAATAGCAATTTTGACTCTAGGCTCGTAAATGTGTCCTATTATTTTTTTTCTTTAGAAATCGATTCCTTATAGTCTGAATGGTATACACATGAAAAGCACTGCATTTGGGTCAGATTTTGATATTGAAATCGAAACACATTTAAATTACGATCACCTTGTATGTGCAAATTATTGTAGCTCCAACTTTGTTTTGTAGTTATTCTACAAAAAAAAAAAAAAAAAAAAAAATTCTTTCACATTTTGTTAACTTTATTTTACTATGGATATAAAATTCGGAACAGAAATAATCCATTGACTATTTTACAGCGTGTTTGTGTGCTAATCGAAAATAACACAGTTGCAACTAAAAAGATGGACAGAATGTGATTTGCAGACATCTACGAAGCCGACCACAATATATTGCTAACCGTTTGAGGAATTTTTCATCAAAATTAGATCTTTTGAACCTTTTATGCTTCTGTATTTCATCTGGGTCACACAACTAGACCTTAATTTCGAGAAACTGAATTTGTTTAATTTGAACCTTTTCTTTTGTTTAATTTGAATAAGAAATTAGCTGAATCGAAACACTTCAAAAACTTTATTCTCCATGCCCCTTAATTACTTTTAATGAATTATTTTTCCTGATTATACATTAAATGCAACCAACATGAATAAATTATTCAAAGATTACATTCATAATCGAAACAGTTATTTCGAGCAGAGTTCGGGTAATCAGAACTGAAGGGTAATTTCGTAACCCTAAGCCGACGTTTAAGAATGAAAACTGCAATGATCACAATTTCGAACACAATCCTATCAAATAATTTATAATTCACAACGCCTAATTATATGTCCCAGTAAAAATGAAGTTCACAAAGTTCTGCTCTCTCAGACAGAAAATTAGATTTTACTCTTAGAAAATGTTACTCTAAAAGCATATTTTCTGTTTTCTACAATACCCTTTCAATCAGAATAAGCTACAAAATGAATTGATAAAAATTCTTTTTCGTTTTTTGAACATTAATTTCCTGATCATTTCATCCTACACTAATACATTTCCAGTTCTGAGAAGTTTGATTTCCTACTTTTTTTTCAGTTTTCTTTCATCCATCAATTTGAAAACAAAGAAAATTCATATTTTAGCCGCCGTGAGTGAAATTTCTTCGGCAGAAGCTCTTCATTCAAGTCCCGAGCTTAGAATTTATTAGTATGCTGTAACCACAGCGTCTCTACTAGCAAACTAAAACAATGAAAGCGGCGCCACTTAGTCAACAAATTGGCCACTTGCGGCCTTCAATGATAAATGTGAGCGCTAGGAGAAAAATTATGTATCACGGTTACCGTTAAAATAACAAATTAGTCGAGCAGCCAGCTCACTTTCACATTCTACAATGCATGAGCATTTTTTTTCAGCGGTACATGGGGTTATAAAAAAAATGAAAAAGCAAATGTCACCATTTATCAAGTTAAACTCAAGATTCTTTACTCTATTTATTAAATGACTATTAAGATAAAACTATGATCACTTTTCATGGGCGGCTTTTTTTGAAGTGAATACCACCCACTACTGTAGCACGCTTTTAAATTAGAATATTCTTTTATTGCTGTTGTTGCGTTGATTGTTAAAATAAAATGGCAATTTCGAATAATGGCTTTTGTTAGAAAATGTATTCCTGCCATAACCGTAAGTAATTATATTCTAGAGACGGTTTTATTTTTCATGCAGATGTTTATTTTTGTTGTTTTCATTATCCAGATTGTCCCGGAACCCAAGATACAAAATTAGAGAGAAGAAAAAGAACATAGTTAGGGAAACCATAATCACATAAGAAAATATGGTGAAAATGCCATTCTTAAGTGATAAGAAGGCACAAAGGAACAACAAGAACACAATTCAGAAAACAACGTAAGGCACTTTATTTTTCAAAAAAAAAGTGCGATTATAATTACAAGAATTTTAGTGCATATCCATGCTAGTAGGCATTGTCAACATTTGTACATATGGCTTTAAAATAACTTTTTTTAAATTCGTGGTATTTAATAAGAACTTTTCACATAGTTTTAATGACATGCATATTTCTGTATTTAATTTTTATGATATTTTAATCCATTTTTTAGTAATATTGTATCAATAAAGACTTTTAATAATAAATCCCCTTTTGGTACTCATATAAGACAAGAAAGCTGTTAAAAATAAAAATTATAGCTCGTATCATAGTACCGAATGCATGCAGATGACTGCAAATAATCAAATATCTGAATCTAAAAGGTTTTCGTAACATTTTTTTTAAAACAAGCTTTCTCCAAATAAAATTTGTTACAAAATATACGATATGAAAATGATAACTATTTCATCAACGCTTTAGCTGACTATTTAAATTATTGTGTATAAGCCTAGCACACTGGCTGTGAAACAATTGGTAGAATCAATAGCAGTTGCGTTGGTGATTCCGTTTAACTTGATAACATTGAGTACTTGTGAGAATGTAATTAAGGCGATTAAAGAAGTGCAGAGAAGAAGCACTGAGAAATCTCAACCTTTGATTTACTCTTTTTAAATCAACTACCTTACTTTATATCGCTCAGATTCAGTTTCTGATCTCGGAGTTATTTTTGATATAAAACTTGATTTTTCAAAACCTTGATGTCGAAGCCTTGACCTTGGCTTCGAAGATTCTGTATTTCAGTGTTGTCCATTTAAATCTCAAATATTGCAGCACCTTGGGATTCTTAAAATAAAATTAAATCTAAATTCTAGAGCAGGCCCAAGCTAAATTTATGTGTTACTTGTATTAAAAAAAATAACCAGCTTTATTTCTATCGTATACCTTCAGCTTATCTTCATGGTTTATTTGACATTCCTAGTTTGAAATCCAAACTTGTTTTTCTTGCGTTTGTTTTATTATAAAATCATTAATAATATGATTGATCGCTGTGAGAATCTAGACTATATATTTTTGCTGCTCAGGGCTGAATGCTTAAAGACAACAGCTTATTTGAGAACGCGTTTAGGGAATTTAATTACCTCCTTAAAATCTGAAATTCTCATTACATAAATTTTATAAAATATTTAGCAAATTTTCTAAAAACCTTGACAGTTTTAATAAGTCGTTTTGCGATTTTCAAATCGAATGTCTACAATTTTTTAATTCCTTAAATGTTTACTAGATTTTTTTGGATTGAATCCATTCAATTTTTTAAATTCTGTTGTACTTTTTAATGTTTTCATCATTGATTACAGCAGTTTTTTTTAATTTTTAATTTTATTAGATTTATTATATTCATTTAGAATTTTTAAGATTAAATTTATTTGGCTTTTAAATTTCTTTAATATTTTTAGTTCTCCGACTTCCCGGCTTTTTAATTTTTAGTGCGTTGTGTGCATTCGCAAAGAGGATAGCATTTCGCGAATTGTCACAGCAGTGCTGGCAATTTGTGTTGTGTCACCAGAAACATAACAGAATTTATTAGTATTTCGTAAACGACGGCCTTCAAGACACTACAGACAAAAAAAAAATCAAGAGGAGATAAATCAGGTGATCTGGAAAGATCACCACGCCCAATCCTCCTACGTTCAAATGACTTTCCAAAAAGTCATGCCCATAAATTGCATAAAGAGATGGAACCCCGTCGATATTGTGAAGGATTTTGCATCAATACTGTTAAGTCACCATGTTCAGGTAGGTTCTGATGAACATTTGGGGATTTAGTGCTTGCCTCTTTGAAATTCTTACCTAATACAATCATACAGTCACGAATCCATTTCCATATACTGAGCTATGAACGATATTTACCAAGCTTATTCAAAGTAAATATCGTCCATCCAAGCATTCGTAAACTGACTCATACTGACCGCACTCAGTCGAGGTCTAGAAAGTGGGACTCGCAAGTGCTGATCTTAGAGGTTGGTAAAGCGCCACTTATTCATTTCCGACTATGCGTTCCTATGGATTTATGATTCCTATCGACGTTCTCCATCTTCCCTTTAAAGTTGTACGTGCAATTCTGGGACACTATGTAAGGAAAGATAGTATTGCAAACACGAATGTGAATTCTAACATTTTCTGATTTTCATGATTTATACGGTTTGACTAAAATTTGCCTTTCTGTTATTAAAAATGTTCATTCATATGAAGCCTACAATGGTTATTGGATTAATCAATAATCAGTTTTTTTCCAAAGATTTGACGAAGGAAAATTTTTTTAACACTCTCTTAACCTTTCATCATCTCTAATACAAAATTGTTTTAACCTTTGCATTATTATTTTTGAATCGGGAATTCCTGTAAATAAGTTTACAGATAATTTTTATGGAGAACTTTTTTAAAAGACATCATTTCGTCAAAACTGGTGAAATTTTCTTATCGCAGAATGTTTTTAATTTTATGCGAATAGCAATTTACGATGAAAGTGAGTAGAATTCTATGAGAGGTCAGATCTCTGGTGAATAACGTTATATGTGTTTTTACACATTTGGGGTCTATAAATCTTCGTAGCATTATATAACTTTCGTTTTAGATATAGACTTTTACTACATAAAATGATAATCATCCATATTTAAAACTGAATTATTCTCAGAAATATCAATTACTTTTAGATACATTTGGATCATATTTTGGATTTTAACCCTTTAAATGGGCCATTTTTTTCTAGTCATATTATGTTAATATATTTTTAGGCTTGAAATTAGAATAAGAAAACGGGTTCATTTAGCTTATTAGATAAATTTAATTTGATTAATAAATTAATTTGGTTAATTAATAATTAAATAACAAATCAAGACACATCATTTTGATTGAGATAAAGAACTGAAGCATCTAAATTTCTGTCTTTCTAAAAAAATTTGACAGAACTTATGCCAACCTACAAAATTTCATACAAAGATTGATATATTTGGAGGGAAGCATACTTCCCACAACCCTAGAAAGGGTTAACTAGGTGTTTTAAAGCGAAGTGCTTCGGATACTCTCCATTTGAATTCTCATCGACTCGAGAGTAGCACTTGTTTTCATTTCCTCATGGCATCTCTGGGACAATGGACTTTGGACAGACATTATATCGTTTACGCTGGTAACATAAACAAACATGATTAATAGATAGGAGCAATCATATTAAAGCATGTGGTTGATAAACGAATTTGGCAGCTTTATTAAGGAGATAATTCTCTCTAGAGTTGGGAATGGACGATCTTTAAAGGTTACTAGATTGCCTAATCTGCATTTTCAGAGAAAAAAATTAGGTTGCAAGGTAATATAAAGTACATAAATTAGGAGGAATGCCGAAAAGGAATATATCGCTGCCACCCATATTCAATGATACTTAATAAAAAAATACACGGTTTAGTAAATTCCAGGCTTTATCATCTTGGAGGAGAAGTTATGGAAATATTCATGATTATTTCAAAGTAAGCTAACTACTTTCCATGACTATTTTTCATCATTTAATAGTTGAATAAATTGAGTGTTATTATCGTTGATTGGGTGATAGACGTAATTTCAAACGATAAAGAACCATATATAATGTTATTTATCGAATTCAATAATTAATCTTTAGATTAAAAATAGGTGCAGTATTTAACTATAAATTAAACGAGAATTACAATTTAGAAATAGTAAAGTAGTTACTTTTTTTTCAAGTCATTAGGAAGTAAGATCTCTCCTTCTATACCCGTAATGATGTTAATATTTATCTCACTCCATTATTAATAAATTTAACATTCGCGCATGGAGTTATGAAATAGATATTGAAATAAAAAAAGAATGAGTGTTTTTGTAATATTATACAATTCTTTCAAACGAAGTATACATTTCAAAAACCTGCAATTTTAAGTGCATTTCACAATGAATTAAATATATTTTTATAAACTGAATTAAATTATTGAATGTATCCTGAAAATGGAGTCAATTTAATTGCAACAGAGGATATGCTTTTGAATTTCATAACGCATCTTTCTGAAGAAAAAAGGACTACACATGGTAAGACAATGTGCAGTCAATTATCAAGTGAAATACGCAGTTACTTTTATCGAAAAAAATACAGCGTATTGTTGCTATCATTTACATTTCTTTGAAGTAAGAAACAAATTTGGTCTTATTGAATCAAATAAGGTACACTGTATCTTGCGAATGGATATCATTACAGATCATAAAGAATTTATTTGCATAGTAAAAATAGTATAGCACCTCTTCATAAATTTTTTTTGCTTTTAAAAAGATGTAGACATGACTATTTATAAAAAAATAATTGCGATAAATAATAATTTGCTAAAAAACAGCTTCAGAAAAATATAAATCACTTACATCCCACATAACTGATACTATATAACCTCAAGGCTATAGAAGCCAATATCTCTAATATTCAATACAAAAGAAATAGAAGACATTAAATGTGAACAAAAATATAGTTATTACGAAGAAATTTATAACCTCCCAATATGAATATGCACATCACATAGCAACAAACTCGTCAACTTTATTCATTAAATTCTAACCATTCCTACCCTCATCATTAAACTAATCGTATCGGTGGCAATTATAAAATTCTGCGATGCATCTCCCACTGATAAATGTAATTTCCTTCCAACAGAAAAGGAAACGAATCGCTCATCTGGAACAGGAGGGTACTTCCCAAGATGGTAACTGAGCTTTCAATTGATCGGGAATTTCGTCCATTGCTTTTAGATGGCTCCCTTGCTGTCATTTTTCACGCCTGTACAGAGGGAGTATAAAGTATCTCTTTGTTACATATGACAAAGAAATTCATCCCCCACCAAAAGAAATTTACGATTACGGGAAAGCCGATAAGCGTTTTCCGCACCATTAACAAACGCACGCGAAAAATTTCGCGTTTTGTCGAATTAAAGACTTTTCTTTTGTCTGTGATTGAGCTGCTCGTTTTCTTCAATGTCGGTACCTTAAATGCAGTTTTTGGTTAACGCTTTTAAGTTTGGTTGTAACTTCACTGCAATATGTGCTGGAAAAAAAAACGAGAAAGAAGCTTGATTTCGAATTTAAAGTTAGCATTTACAAACGGCGTTATTCTTTACTAGATCCGTACATTTTAAAGGTGGGCATGTTAAGAAGATCTGTATTGGTTCTTGAGAAGAGAAGCTATCTGAAATTTAAAAAAAAAATTTAATTCTGCTAAGAATAAATACCATTTCATTGTCCAATCCACATCATAAGGATATTGAATTATTTAGCAAATCAGGATTAAATTTATATAAATTTTGTTTCATAATCTGTATAACTGTGATGCGTTAGTATATATTTTTAAATTCTACCCTACATTTATAGACAAAAAATAAAAAAGTTCCTTGGGTTTCGAGAAAAATAGAATTTCAATAATTCGATACATTGAAATGTTTCGCATTTATTCGTTAATAAATGCGAATAGTATTATAAAAATAATAGTATTATAAAAATAATTTGATGATGTATTAAACGAATATCTTTGTTTATTTCAAGTAAATGGAATATTCGAAACAGAATTTCAATTATATTTTTCAATGCTTTTATCTTTTAAAACGCTTTATTTTAAATAGTTTTAAACGATACTGATGTACTATTATAGCAGCAATTCAGAATCTCATCTTTTAAACAAAGAAATATTATAATTTGTACAATAATTTTGAAGTGTGTAAGTGAATAGTGTCTCAGTTTAAAATTTTTGGTTCATATTATATTAAAACTGCATTCGCACTTATATTAAAATTATTCAGTAAAATCATGCATAGGTTCATTTAATATACTTTTAAAACAGAATTTCTTGAATTTGACACTTTTCTGAATTTCCGATACAAAAAGATTAATAAGAAATTAAAATAATAAATCATTTTTCCACACATTAAAAAATTACTCAAGCATTTGTCGATACGTTTTGAAAATAATATAAACTCATGACTTGATATGGATATTTAATGAAAAAATTCTGTTTTGAAATTTTATCAAAAAAATGTTTATCATTAGGTACTTTGGACTTGCTTTTTTTGTGAACCATTTCAAAATATAGCTATAACCCTTTAACTGAGTGACAGAATAAATGAATATCTTTTACGGGGAATAAAAGCTTTTAATATCAAATTTCCTTAACGGATTCATTGTTTGACTTTCAAGCTTGAAAGAACTATTTCAACAAGTTTCCAATGAAAGGCAACAAAGAATGAAGATTACTGCCATAATATAGGCTATAAGCTTCGAATTTATTTTATAAAATGTTGCAGTATATTAAACTTTTGGCAAGTTTTATTAAAATTCTGACTTTTTTTATTTTTACGAAGAAAATTTATTCCTTTTCATTCTCTTTATGCTTCTCAGTGTTTATTTAACGACTTAAAACCAAGCTTTCAGAGCATATATTTTAGCATGAAAGGTAGGTGAAAACAAACTGATTTTTCTGTTATGTAATTTTTGATGTAGTTCTAAAAATTATAAGTATTTTTTTTTTTTCTAAAATTTCACAAATTCAAAGAATGTCGAAATCAATTACAAAATCTTGATTCTTTAAATTTACTCATTTCCATTTACTCATTTGATTTGTTAGCATAACATTTGTCAGTTATTAGATAGATTGTGGTAAATTGAGTTCCACTTTATTTACATAATTTGATTATTTCAATATATATATAATATATACTCCTTGAATCATCTAGAAATATTTTAATGCTAAATGAAATCTTTTGTGCTCAATCATCACTTTGAAGAAGTTTTTTTACGACTATTTATCTTTTTATTTATTTGTGCTCTTTATTTTTATGCATTAACATTTAGCTCGTTTATGCATTATTTATACCATAATGTGGTGCTAATATCCTTAAAGATGTTACCTATAAGGTTTTCAAACAGTTTCTTATAGAAAATATCAGTTGGTGTGTGGCATTTTAATAACTGGTTCCTCAATCATCAATCATATTTATTAAACCTGTCACAACCTGAAATTATAGGTGTTTTTATCTGTTTAGGCAAAACAAGTGCTGTCGGGTTTTTTTCCTTTCAATGTAACAAAATGATGGATTAGATGAAACTAAATTCAAAAATATAAAATATCATTTAGACTGTAAAATTTAACTTTTTATAGTGATTCTCTAACTCAAAACTAATAATTATTCATACTCTTGAAACCCATTATTGCTTCTAACTTCCCATTTTGTGGCTATATATATATATTAAGTCGTTAGTTTTGCATACTTTGAAGAGAAACAGTAATTCCAATGAACTGTAAAGAAATTACTGTAGCTTTTTTACTATTTTTAGGGATAAAAGGCACTTGATTAAATTTTTAAGTCAAATTTTAGCTGATTCCATTCCATAACTATATTGGGAATATTAGACATGAATCAATACATTATTACGCCAAATTGTAGAGAAAAAGCAGAGTTTTTGTTAAGTGATTTTTAAAGCTTCAAAACGTGGAATATTCATAATTTGAATGCTATAGATAAGAAAATACTGATTCAATATTTTGAAAGGATTCGCCAAAACCAGGCGATGGAAATAAAACATTGAAGATTAATTGCAAGAGTTTTATTTTGAAAGGCACAATTTTTTTAAAAAAATTATTACATTTATAATAAGACTTCTCAAACAAGGGATCTCTATTCCAAGTCGGCAACAAATATTCATTTTAGGGTCACGACCGGATTGACAGCAAGTACTTTTATCAAGTGTCTACTCGTGGGGGAAAATAATATAGGAAGCTCTCAACATTTAAATCATTTTATAGAAATTTTACAAATGAATATATTTAACTTGTTTTTCTTTTGTTGGTGGTATTTTTATTCTTAATTTTTCTCGACTAAAGTCTATATATTTTTCCTTATAGAAGGTATGAAAGAATAATGTTTGCAGCTGTAATAGAGTTTCGAATAAAAAATTTATTGAAAAAATTCTGATATGTAACCATTAGGACTATTTTTCATTTATTAAAATGTCCGTCTAGTCAATGCTTCATTTTAGTATTAAAAAATTTATTTGATTTTTTTTATAAAATTAGGTGGAATCAATGAAATAATTCATTTTCTCCTTTTAAATGTTCATTACATTTACAAAACTCTAAGTAAATAACGAAATGGAAATTTTAATTCAGTCTCAATAGGCAATATTTCCTTTTCTATTAATTTCAACTTTTCAAAAAATACTGATATATCTTCATAATATAATTAGCAAAAAGATTGAAGATAAATAGGTTGATAATTTGGTTGATAAAAAAAATTCTACAATAACAATTTTAAATATTGAAAGTTTTGATTTAAAAATTAATTTTTTATTCTAAATAATTTATATAATAAAAAATTTTGTACATCACTATCAATTTTTAACACTATTCTTATAATTGGTGAGCTTACTTTTATTCATGTAGTTTCTTAAATTCATATTCTAAAATAAAGAGTAAAACAGATAAAAATGAGAGCAAGAAAAAAGTATTTAAAAACTTCTCAATGCATTATTAATACATATTACCAGAAAATTTGTGATTATTAGCTATTTGAGACGCTTTTTCTATGGCCGATGTACATAACTTCATGCAATATTAATTCTTAAAATCAGGCTTTTAAAACTGGAAAAATTGCCTTAAAACTGAATACAAACATTAAAATATTTTTGTTTTTTCAAAGATATATCCATTTAAAATTTTTATTTATTTAACTATATAATGTGGTTCAATATAGCAGGCTATTTCATTCAAATATGAATCCTAATTGCATATTTTCTCTAAGAACTATTTAAATTACCTCTTCTGTTTTGTGAACCTCTCTTATTTCATCCCATGTAAAAATCTCAAGTCGTTTGATATGTTTAAGATTTCTACACTATTTCTGTCTTCTAAACTGATAGCTTCGAATAACTAAATTACAGTTTCCTTGTAAAAAAAAAAAATCCTAAATTTTTCTGAAATACTCTGTAATTAGCAACTGGATTTCTAATTAGTATGAAGAAAAAACTCTAATGAAACCTTTTTGTGTATGGGCGTTAACATTCACCTACATACTACATGCTGGAAGTTTCTCACTCTCAGTGAAATATTTTCCGTAAGATTTTTAAAAAATTATAGTCAAAAAATTTTAAGATTTACTAAAATAGTGTAACTATCCATTGGGTGTTGATATCGAAATTTTCATATATCGCATAAGTACTAATAATTTAGATTCATATCTTGTAAACCCAATAATTTAGAGACGAGATAGTATTTAAAATTTCGGACACCAACTATCATTCAAAAATGTTAATATCCATTCATAGATGCTCACTCCAGGTTTAGTGAAATTTGTGAAGTTGGCATACCTATTTAAGTAGTGAAGTTATGTTTTTCGACAAACGTAGCTCGACAGTGAAGTTTTTTCGACAAACATTCATTTTTATGAGTTCTTTTTTTTTGCAATACATACAAAGGAAGTTTTCTTTGACATTAGCTTTTCTTAGTAGTGTATCTTTGTAGGGTCATTACTGACATCAAGAAACATTTGGAAATCGATTATGATTGGCACCTAAATGTTGAACAACCCGTTGGTTCAATAATATTATCCCGATCTATAAATAATATGGTCTTAATAACGTCTTTTTTGTCCCCACATTCATACATTTTGTTATTTCATCAGCATTTTGACGCTATTTATGTTACGGAAGATAAATCCTTAGAAGTCATCACAAAGTTAAAAGAAACATAATGGAATGTATGCACGCAGTTTTCAAATCATATTATTGGTGATGTATTGTTTTGTTCTCAATATGTGGTCTTGCTATATATGAAAGAAAAATTCCTTTAAACGGAAAAACATTCAATAACAATCTTGCATAGTGTACCTTCTATCCTTTGACGAACTTTCAAATTTATAGAGAATTTGCAAATAAAACTACCTGTATATCCTAAATTCTCATTTATATTTATGTCCTAACAAAAGACCATTGCCCCCATTATTCTTTTAATAATGTGTTTTAGTTTCGGATCATGTGTTTCTGCGTCACTGACGCAAAACCTGTTATAAGTACCTTATTTATCGATATCGTAAATGATCCAAACGTGTAGTAAATGATTGATAAATAAAATAAATTTTCCTTAGGCAACACATGAATGACCTCTACGGTCGATATTGAAGAAAAGTCAGTGAGTAGCATCTTATGGTGTTTTTCTTCTACCTATAAATATTCGTAATTCTTAAATCGATCAAAAGCAATGTTTTATCATTTTATTAAATAGGTACATTTGAAAATAGCATGAAAACAGAACGGGCTTTTAGCTAAACCATAATCATTGGAGATACTTTAATCAAATTCATAAAAATCATTATTCTCTTGAATATGCAATTTTTACAATTCCTTTTCTTCCGATGTATCTTCTAAAGGTAGATTCTGTGAACCGTTTCAAACTGTTCTGCCTATCTTTAACCCTATTTTTTTCTGAAATTCAGATACAACTGTCGCTTTTTGCATAAAAATGTCGTTAGATTTAACAAAATCAGCAAGAAAGGTATAACAACTCCAGTAAATTTTTCTAACAAACATTATTTTAAAATGAGTTGATTACGACGGATATAAAAAAAAATTTGCAAAGAAGGCTTTTCACATTTTAGCGTATTGTCACACAAATATGAAGCTTTTTTTTTTCTTCAGAAGAATTCCCGAAAAATATTTCTTTTTCTAGCCCTGAAACTTTTCTTTGGTGTTCATTCTGGATCGTCGCCAGTAGCTCATGATTTAGTTTTATCAAGACAGAAATTCAGCCAGCCGTAAACTAAGAGTTGGCAGTTCGAATTTAAAATTGCTGTTCTGGACTTTTAATATTAAAAACACTGAAAAGAAATGCATAGGTAAATAAATTTAGAATAATAAACTTGGGGAATTACTTGCAAGGGATTTTAAAAAATTCTATCATTTCTTTATAGATAAATCTTAATTTTATCCAACATAGTTAGAATATGACAGAACTCATTACTTTCTGAGGGAAGACTATTTTTTAGCTCTAATTCTCTAAAAAATGTTTTATAATGATAGGTTTATCAGAGTAAAATGCTAAATTTTAGTAGGAGTTCTTTATAATTTTAATCTTATTTTTGGTTTACATGGTGAACATTTACTTGTGACTGGCTACTTTAAAAAGGATCTATACATCTTCAAAAATATAATGATAGTACTAAATTAGTGCTTTTTCGTGTACACTGGTTGTAATGGGGAAAAATGAATTTCGAATTGCTTAAAAAGTATATCATTAGTGAAGTCGTTGATGGTTTTACTTGCCAAAAGTGAATCTATCGGTGAATTCATGTCTGTTTATCATTCGAAATAAAGCTCTTAGTTAATAAAAAATGGTTTTCTTTATTACTTTCCAGCTATACACAGTGTCACCTGCTTCTGGAGAAACCTACTCCTCTGCCTCAGGCTGTTTAACCTTTTAACTGGTATAACGAAATATTTCAATGCAAAACGAATTGAATATAGGTAAATTACTCGGTTAACAGGTTAACGTTCCACACCATTATAACTCATTTTGACAGAATGCACAAATTTTATTCAAAAACCCATATTATGCTTAAGATCTGGTTATATAAATAGATTGACAGCCTTTTAAAGAGCATTTCATACTGAATTTTTAACTTTTCTAAAGATATACAGGATTTTGTTCCAAATATAAAATTGATTACAATAGTTAAACCCAATATTATTTCTTAATTTCAATTCCATTCTTTTAGATAAAACAATTTCTGCTGACTAGTTTAAGTTTCTTATAATGGTTCCCAAGAGGAAACTGTAGTTCTGGACACAAACAAAAAGAAGACAGTCTCTGGGGAAATTTCATGACAAAGCATTAAATGAAGTTGGTATTAAACATTCCTGAAGCTAAAAATATACCCTGAGTTTTCGAGACAAAAGGTTATCATCATTTTCTCGAGTCATGAAAAAGAAATTTCCGGTCTTAAAAAGGATTGAAAATGAAAATGAACAACATACATCTTCATTTAGATGATTCTAGGAGAAATATCCACTCATAGAAAAGGATAATCCATTGAATTACTTAGTATTTTCTTAGACAAGATTGATCCGCAGTCCCAGATGCGTGTTTGGAAGCAATATCTATACAGAAAAATCCAGTTACTCAGTCGTTTGCAAGCATAACAATTTGATTTTTGTTCTTTTGCAGCTGTTCCAAAAAGCGTGTGAAAGGCCCATTCCTTCAGATGGTGTAAAAATAGTTCTTATTTATTTATTACTGAAACTTGTAATTAATTTTGGAGTTATAAAAATTTTTAGAATCTGCATTTCACTTTATCTCATAACAGAATCTGAACTTTGGAGCTAAAGGGCATGAAAATGCTAGGAATCTCTATCTATTTGTAATCTTAACCTAAAATTTGGTTTAAAAAATGGTAATTATTACTTGATTATTATTTCAAATATTTCTTGACCAATCGAATTAATAGTAAAAGAAAACTTTTTGATTTTCAGTTATTTTACCCATTTAGATTAAACATTTTGAATTTTGATGATTTAATTCTTGATATGATGAGTGAACAGGCTTTTTCATACGATTTGTAAACAAATGTTTATGAAGAACGTAAGATGTATAATGTATTAAGGAAAAAGTAATAACAGGCACTTATGTTTCAAATTGTAAAATAAGCACTGTAGCAAAGGTTTAAAAATTATATAATTTAATAATCATTATAAGAATTAAACTTAGTATAGATCAGATACTGCTCAACACATGAACGTCTATTGCCTTATTTACAATTCGAAAATATGCCGATGCACATCTTTGCTAATTCAACTACCATGCGTTATATAAACCTGGTCAGATAATCATCACTTTACAATGATTGACAAAATATGTTTTTATAATTAGAATCAATTTCTATCTAGAAAGACAATTTTTTATCCGTCATTTTACAAACACTTTTCAACAACATGAATGCAGGTGCAATTTTTCGATAATATTCTTGCCATTGTTAGTATTCACTAATCTTTCCACGATATAGGTATAGTCAGGCAATTTTCAAAAGAGATTTGTTTGCATGTCTGTATTATAAATATTAACCACCAAACAAACTATTAAAATATTATAGGTTATTTTTAAGCATGATTAATTGATTTCCCTGAAATAAATTTTAAATAGTTTCGATCTAACGCTATTACTAAGCTTAAAACTGCTGCATCATACGGATGAGTATAAACTAATGTATCAAAATTTGTTTTCCAAAATTAAGTTTGGAAGTTTCCAAGTTTGATTTCCAAAATTAAAAAAAAACATATTATATTTTTATAAACATCTAGTTAAACAAATTTCACCAAAAATGTGATATATTAAAACATATATCTTCATCGTCAGCAATTTTTGCTCTACCGTTTTCTTTAGTACAATATATTTTTATGCTTTTTCCAAAATTGTCTTCCCTTGAAATCTGTACTTTTCGTAAAGTATATTATTGCTTGGCTTTCAGTGGTAATCTTTATAGTGATTAACTATATAATTCTTAACATTTTTGAAGATCCTTCTTAGAATTTAATTAGTTTTAATATTTCAGTGGAAGTATTGTTTTCTAGTAAATATACCTCCAAAAATTCAGGTGAGTTTAGACGTTTTTTAGCTTAAGCTGTTTAACTTCTTCTTTCCCATTTCTGCTGTCGTCTCATAAATAATATTATCATAAACCAATACCATCTTCTCCAAATTGCTTCAGCACTTTCCTGAGAAGATCTTACCGTATCAATTCATGCTCACGTGCAGTGGCGTCGCAAAATGGAATGTGGAGGCTGGTAAATGTTTCGAGTGCTTTCACTTAAGCAAAGGAAGATAGGACAATATAAGTGTCTATGTATCGATGCCATATTGATAACTCGGCACGAGGCCTTTTAACACTGTGAACCCCTAGCATTTTGCAAATCCTGTCATCCTATAGTTACACCACGATTCAAGATAAATGTATTAAGAAAGGCGCGCCGTTAATTTTAGAATCAATCAAACATAATTTTCTAGGAAAACATATATAAAATCGTAACTCTACATAAGACCATATATACTGTAATATTGGACGAAATATGCATTTTCTTTTGTTATGTGACTAAGATATTAAGTGAGATTGCCATAAACGTTAGTACACCCATACACTTCATATTTATTATTGCACTGGAGTTTTTCTAATTTTTTAACACTGAAACGACGGTTTTCTTCCATTTTCACACCACATTATTGAAGTATTGTGTTATAAGAGATTAATTATGCTACAATTTCTCTTTCTTGATTCTGTAATAATCATAAAAATATTTTCAAACCTTATCATCTATTAACATATATAAATATTGAATAAGTTAAATATTATCATCTTCAAGTAAAATGAGCCTTATATAAATTTTCTGTTGTATTACAATCTATACCATTCTCAGGCCATACCATAAAAGGGAAAACTTTATATATTCGATCGAAACTAATAAATTTCCGAGTATATCCTATGACTGAATCATTCTTTTTTTAAAGAACCATCATATATCAAAACGAAAAGTCAACTTTCAGTGTAGTTTGATTTATAGTTGTCAGTAAAATTTTGCTTAAAAAACTGTATTATCGAGCTTTAAGTAATATAAAGTTCATCATCAATAATAGAGGACCGCATAAGTTGAGTTAAGGAATTTGCTCTCAGTAACTTGAAAATAAATGAAGCGTCAAGCTAGTAAATTTATTTCTTTTATATATCAACTCGGGATTAATTTCCGGCCAGGGGAGTTTGATGAATTAGTTTTTCGCGAGAAAGGTTCGGATTTGAATGAAAATCATGATAATCGGTTAAGTGTATTTAATTTTAAACAAACCTAGCAATTGAGTTTCGTTATGAAATTTAATTATTAATACGTTTAGTTGCGATTGTAGCTTGAAAAGCAGAATGTTATATTTTGGAGATAAGACATTTGATAGCTTTCTGAGACGCAAATCAGCATTTATCCAACTATTCGAACTTCATTTATCCGCATCGACGGAAAAAAATTTCCCCGAAAAAATCTTACTCGATAGAAACAAGTGAAGATAGCGAAAGAATTTTATAGGTCTCACAATTGTGATCAAATTTTATCTATAGACCTGTCTTCGTTTTGTGTTCATCTATAATCGGACAATGGAGCAGACAGACTTCTTTTGAGTGAATATCATTCAAAATTTGATAGAAATTTACAAATATAGTATAAAGACCATATACCAAATTTTATCCATCTATCACGAAGTGCTTTTGAGTTATCATGTTCATAGACAGATAGATAGACTGACATATATTTCATATAGATAGACTGACATATATTTCATATAGATAGACGGAAATATATTTCATATAGATAGACGGAAATATATTTCAATTTTTTGACGATTACACTACTTTCTTTTTGTATACTTATTACCAGAAAGTAAAAATAATTATTATTCTCCATTGAAATCTCTATTTTTTTGTATTAATTAGTTCTCTTAACATATTACGCATTCAATATACAGTTTGATTAATTATTTTTGAATTTTTTTCATTTTGAAGTGCTTTTTTGTTCTTCAATGTACCATTTTTTTTCATTCAGTAAAAAATTAGATATTAATAATAATAAAATAATCTTAACATAATTGCTTCATATAACATCTTTCAATTAGATGATCTCATGCGGACTGAACATACGTGAAAATGTTTTTACATAAATTTAAAAGTTATCTTTTAATTTTTTCTTGTAAATAACTGGTAATCTCTTTAAATGAAATGATGAATAATTTAATTGTTTCGTTTGTGTGCTTGAAGGCATGGCATCTTGGAGCATGATAAAAATCCATCAGCACATTATTTATTTAAATTTCATTGTATGAATTCTCAGATAATTGATCGTCACTGTGTTTCCTCTTCGTCAATTGCTCTTGCGCATACATTATTTCAAAATTATTACCTGAAAATGGTGGCAGTTAATATTAAAATAAATTGAAGTTCTATAAATTTCTTAATATGAGAAATATATTGCTGTCGCATATATTTCTCATATTAACAATATAAATAAAGCATATAAAAATAGTTTTCCTGCAAACATTTTATGAATCATGGAATAAAAAAAAATGCTAATTTTTTTATTTCTCTGTTGTAACTTACGATTAGAAACAAAATCTTTACACATTTTATCTATGGATACCGATGCAAGAAAATATTAAACATTTTAATGTAATATGCAAATTACATTAAAATAAAACAATAGAAAAAGAAAATTCATTAAAACCTAACTTAATATCTAATTTCCAAAACATATACAAGCGTATCTAAATATTCAATTCAAGCTTAACTATTCCAAGCATCTCCTGAAGTAACTCACACCACTTAGATCTGGTAATGTTCTCTCTGCCATTTTTAATATCTTCCGCCGAGGAAATTGCGGTAATTTGGAAGTTTTAGTTACTTGGCTAAAAATAGTTTCATTAATGAAGGGATACATTAGAAACATTTCAGACATTAAGCTATCAGTTAACTTCGCATAGATTTAGTCCTATGAATTTTTTTCTTAAAATTTTATGTTTTAATCTCTAATATAATTCACATTTTGCTAGTTTGAAGAAATCAATCTTTTATTGCAAAAAAATGGGTGTATGTTGCAAATATATTCTTAGTTGATTTTAAAGCTGTATTCATCGTCTTCGTCTCTGTACTATTTCTTTAAAGAAATATTTCTCCGCCTTTAAAGAAATATTCTTTCTTTTCTTATCATTTTAATGTAGAAAAACTCTTGGCTAGCAGCCTGTATTTCAGTGTTTTTCATTTCGTTTATATCAGATGTTATTTAGTTTACAAAATATTTTTAGAAATGTTTCAAATTTTTTCGTTTTTAGTACTATTTTGTACGTTTTTTGTATTCATGTGTCATTTTACAAAAATGCATAGTACTCATCCTTAAAGTAGGGTATTATACGTTAACAATTGTAATTTTATATTTCTCATGAAATTTGATATCTGATATCGTTTTTTCTGATTATGGTAGCAATTTATCTTACACATTTTAGTGCAACAAAAAATTAAGGCAACCAGTATCTTTCATCGTCTTGTATTAAAAATTTTTTTGATGGAATTCTATTTTTAAAATGGTAAAAACTTTCAATAGTTCCCATTGATTTTTAATATCAATTTATAGAACATTTATAAGATAATAATGTTAGAAATTAAGCATCACATAATCTTTTTCCTTGTCCAAGACTCGTGGCATACCAGGATTTAGAAATATTTTCACTCAACAGCGTAAATATAAGATTTACTCTACTGTATTACTAAACTGGGTCAGTTTTGACAAGGTTGAAATCTATTTATTGATGTTGCCGTAGCATGATAGACACCAGAGTAATTTTTAAAGTATTCTTGAGGCACTTTAATTTTTTTAGTTTGAGACATCTTATCATTCTCGTATGAAGCTTAAAATTCTTTGATAACATTTCGGGTTTCTGTATTGCTTTACATATGTAAAAGAAAGGAAATGATCTTCATCTTATATATTGAAAACAGAACTTTTTAAAATTTGAAAGAAACATTTTTAAGTATAAAAATAAGATTTAAAAATATAAAATTAATGCCAACAAACCAACTCGAAAAGTTATCTCAGAATCACTCTGCTCGAGCTACATCATATATTTATTCACACATTTCTTCCACCTGCATTCTTGTTAACTGCCATAAAATAGTAAAGCGTAGCTGCTGCTTAGAAATAATAAATTTTTCGAATGCTAGCTGATGGGCTGATGTAAATTCTTTTTATACTGAGAATCTAATAATACTACATTCTAAAAAAATCGGCGTTTTTAAAAGTCAAATTTAAAATTAATTAGAATAACAATGAATTAAAAAATCATTTTTGGCAACATTATAAACTACAACAAACATTTTTTTCTTTTCAAAAGTTAATTTGTCCTTCTTCTGCAAGAACTTTAGATACAAAGTAAATAGAGATGTGTAAATGAATTATTGGGCCACTGAAGCTGTAAATAGCTGAAACATAGAAGGTAGCTGTCACTGGATTTCCTTTTAATATTACTTTAGTACGGTACTAGAGAACACAAGACAAATATTGACTTTCTTCAGGGAATGGACTCCAAGCTCCCTCTGAGATTGCTTACATTTATTAGCTGACCGCAGAAGCATTTAATGGTGTCTAGGGGTCCCAATGATCCGAGTCCCTGGACCATAATTTAAGGTCAAATGAGACATCTATGGGTCTTTCTATGCAGGGCCTCTGACAGAATGATTTTCAACATTCCTTACAATTCGGAATTTGTGCCTAATAAATTATCCTACCATAACCGTAAAAAAGCTTTCTTAAGATTTCAGAAAAAAGCATAAAATGTCTCAAAATATTTTCATTTAAACGTCAGTTCTTTCTTTAACATATATTTTAAATAAAGATAATTTATTTGAAAACCAAAATCCATTGAATGCTCTTATAATAACAAACTGGTTAATTGTTTAGGTATTGCATAAAAGGTAATTATAATATATATTTACATAAATCTTTAGAAAAAAGAAAAATAATTCATTTCTGAATAAAGATTAAAAAAATTTTTTACTCTGACATATGAAAACACATCTTTTCTCTTAATGAAAACCAAATAAAACTTAATTATTTGGAGTAATACACAATAAATTTAACGCTTTGACCTGAACATATTTTTAACTACTTATCACAAACATATTTTTAACAGTGCAAACTAATTTTTTAATATGTTTTGAAATTGATAAATTACTTTCATTGCATTCATTACATCAAAAGCGAAATTTGATTCATTTCAATGTCTTAAAAATTAATTTATTTTACAAGTTTTAATCAAACTCATGTCTTTTTTTTGCGAGAGTCTAAAGCTCAGATCCGAGTAGTGAAATATATTTTATTTTCTATTTAAAAGCTCTTTAGATGAAATTATTTTACTCTTTTTGAAAATTATTTTACTCTGTTTTTAAAAATTAGATATTTAATAAATTGCATTATGTATCGATTGTTTAATATCATGCTTTTTTCAGTAATAAAGTAAACCATTTATTAAAATTCATTCCCCAAATCCAAAACCTATGTATTTTGTTTAAAACATGCAATAATTCATCTTGAAATATTTTATAAAGTACCTCCATTTAAAGTAAAAACTTTTTATTGTTATACTTTTAACCCTAAAATTGTCCTTTTTATTAATGGATGAAATCGGATTTAAAATGGATGCATGTGAGAATTAAGGAAATCGTCTTGAGTTACATAATCAATTTAAAAAACTGAGGTAATATCAGTAGAAGTATTTATATATTTCAAAGATTTAGGAGATTGAAGCATTTTTGTCAATTTGTAAATGCTTGTTTATTAATGTATCAATAAGTAGAATTTTTTATTTATATATTTTTCGTCTTTTATTTATAATTCATTATTATAAATATTAATATATTTCGAAATTAATTTTTCTCAAATTCTCTATTAGATGGCGCCACTCATATGGAGCCGAAATTTAATTAAATAAATTTATTAAATTCTTAAAATACCAAAACAATGTATTTATAGTGACAAAATACAAGTATAGAAAATTTCAAAACACTAGCACAAGAAGTGGGCATAAAATCGATTGCAAAATTCAATCTTATAACCTTAAAGCAAGTCAATTTAAATAAAAGAGTGTAAAAAAAAAGTCTGAGAATAAATCGCCCATATTCTATGTCACTTCAAATTAAATCGCTGTTTCTTCACTAAGTAATTTGTCTATCCAATCAAAGATGTAAACACATGTGATTAAATGTAACAAATTGCACATAAAATACTTTTATGATCAAACAGCATTCCTCTTATCACACTTTAAACGAGGTTGCATTTTGAAATCTGTCTGGTTCATCTGTTTGGGTTACTGTATCAAATGCAATTCATTTCCACCTTACGCCATCACTCTACCTTGTAAAAATCGTCCAACGCAAATCTAATTAAGAGGAAAACGACATTGTATGTAGTGGTGAAAACAACTCAATTTACATTTTTTCGGTTTCTCTTAATACTGTTAGTTAAGAAAGACTCACGCATTCAAAATAAGTTCATTAACATATGTATGTCTTATCATACTGTTAAAGAACTGTTAAGGCTCACGTTAATGAGAAACATTTCACGAGATTGGGAAAGATGTTCTTGTTTTCTTAAGCACATGCAATGCGGCTAAGTGCATCTAAAAGGATTTAAGGATAAGATTTACTGTCGTCGCGTTGATATGGAATCAGGTCAGTGCAAAAATGTATGCGTGGAAACCGTCTCTCCATCTCATTACCTCGCAACTAGAGAATATTCAGTTTTAGCCTTTCTACTGGAAATGGCCACAATTTTGTGCAGATAGTTCTTTATCTAAATTCATCCGTAGCTTCCAAATTTTGGTAGATGAATAGCATAGGATATCTAGAGTAGACGCATGGAGAAAATAAGCTACCGTCTTTTCGATTCACTTTAACAAAATAGCAGAACATTAAGTATTTTATAGAGTTTTGCATAAAGGTATGTTTTGTGAGTTAGTAAAACAATTTCTTAAAAAGATTTTTGCTGTTGTTGTTATGGTATTTTAATGTAATATAAACTTTTTATTCCAATATTTTAATATAAATGAGAACATTCTGAAAAAATTCCACATTGTTCCTTAACATACATTTGCATATCCACAGTATTTTAGTGGGTGGTATAATGGTTTCGAATTCTGATAGTAAAAATGTTGCAAATTTTCTATAGATATTTCATCAAGAAAGAATATTGAATGGGTTCTACAAAAACTTAAAACTCCGATGTTATTAATGAATAAGAGAATTTTTTATGGCAAACAGTTAAATAAAAAAATTTCGGATGTGAAAGTGGGCTTAACATTCAAATTTACTTGATAAGATTTTACTTTATAACAGTTTGAAATTCTGAAATTTTTCGAATAATAATATTGTTTGTTAGAAAATTTAATAAAAATATTGTCATCAAGATTTATGGAAAGTTCTTTTATCATGATATGAAATTTGAATTTTCACATATTTCAGATAAAATTTCAATTAGTTTCGAAATTCTTTAAAAATTCTTTTGCATTTTAGACCGCTAAGACAGAAATGTTATACAAAATATTCCTTTTTCTATTAAAATTCAATAAAAATGCTTTGAAAAAAATTCTTTTATCACCATTAAAAAAGACGATAAAAATATATCAGCACAAAATTATATTACGTATCTTAAAATGCCAAAGTTAGTGGGTCTCTTTTTATTTTCTTACAGACTGACTTAATGAAAATATCGCTACCTTTCCAAAAATATATATATATGGTTTCAAAATATTTAGTTTTGGGAGGAATTAAGAAATATTTTTAAAAGCCATGTAATAAAATATATTAAAAAGAGAATAAAACAATCGCTAAGAAAAGATATTTTATATCTCGAAACGGGTCTTTGAAAAAAACTTATTCACTTTTTTCAAAATAATTTAAGTTCCGATGCCCCAAGCGATAGAATAAAATTTATTGCTGAAATCACCTTGAGAATATCATAAGAATTTCCTTCCATGTTAATGCAGTTATTGGCTATTTTAAATATCAAATATTTACTTAAATATCTTGGGGAATGAGTTCCGCATGGCAGACTGGTTATAAGCATATAAATCGAAATTCAAGATTATATTTGAGAAAATAAAGGAATTTTTAAACTTTCTTTCCTTCAAAGACGTTGAAAATAATTTATTAATATCTGAATATAATGCAGTAAAGAAAAAACAAAGTCATTATAAAATATATGTGTGTAGGGTGGGGGGTGGGAGGTTTGAATACAAAATGAGATGTAAGGCAGTTTTAATATTTGTGCCCTCTTATAAATTCAATTTCTGACAACAGAAACTAATAGCATATTTTTTTCATATGTGTATTTTTCCATATATATGTAAAATTCTTAATTGTTCCATGATAAATAATATTTTTAAACTCGAAGCATTGAGCCTGGAGTGCATCTTGAAATAATGAAAGAATATTCTTGAAAATTCTTTCTTCCATCCACATATTCATTAGCTACAATGTATATATATTTTATTTCTAATTTTAAATTTTCTTTATTTGAAGTCTCATATTTCATGTAATTTTCATGCAAAACACAGTTTTGCAAATGCAAATAAATATTGCAAGAAATGATTTGTGGTATTTTCCCTTTTTTTAATTTTTTATTCCAAACGATTTTTTATAAAATCAATGAAAGACGAAATGTTGATTATGGATCCTTTAATAAAGATGACAAAACAAATGAAGGTTGTATTGCATCATTGGTTGTATTGCTTCATTTAACATAGAAAATCCATTCGGCTAAGTTAAATTTTCTTCACGTGCAGCACAAATGTGAGTCATTATGACATCAAGAGGTATTTCAAGAGAGCATTTTTTTCCTTTAAAGCAGTTTAGGAGACAATACGATTTTTACCAGTCGTATTACCTCAAATCACGTGTGATTACAAAAAAATGCATCTTAATTATTTATCATGAATATATAATTTCATAGTGTTAACTACCAATTCGTTAAACGAGAGAAATACCAAAAAAGTGATAAATATCCTCTGAAATCTCCTCTGTTTTCCATAAATTTACCATTTTGTTAGAACTAGTGATTGCCATAGCATCCTTAAATATGTAGTTATTAATATATCTTTAAAATAAATGGTTTTAAAATGTAGCTCATCAATCATTTTAGTAAAAGAAAAATGCTAAACAAAAAAAAAATCCAACCTAATTACATCATTTTACGATTCATGCTAGTCTCCTGTTGAGGGATTTGAAAAGCATTGGAAGAATGATACATGATGGAAACATTTTCCTTGGATAGCAAAAATATGAACACAATGATTTAATGCTACATATTCATATTATTTTGCCATTTCAAATACGCATAGCTTTACATTTAATACTAACAAATAGTTAATGGAAATAATCCCAGAACGGAAAAAGATCTCCATTAAGTATGAAGTATGACTAAATAACAAAATAAAAAAAGATTTAGCTATTCATTCAGATTTGGAACACTTATTCTTGAAAAAGATCTCTGGCGCTGACACGAGTAAGCAAATATTATAAACAATCTCATCGTCCATTCTGTATTCCAAAACACAGGAACGAATTTTTTTAGTTATTTGACTTTTTTTATTATCCGTGGCCGTCTTTCAGTATTATCTACTCATATGAGTAGTATATTCTAGCTGACGTTGAAAGCAAAGAAAAAAGTCGTTTTTCCTTTGCCCCTTTATTCTAAGAAAAATATATTCTTGCAGCTGTTGTTACAGCACGAATGGGCGGCGTCCTTTTGACTGAACTTTCCCATTCACTACTTAACTGTCTTAAGTTACTGCCTAGAAAAGAAAAATATATCGCATTTTCTCTTATAAAAAAAGTTTTAAAAAAATCTTTTTTGGCTGCGATCTTCTAAAGTGGTCTTAAAAGTTGGGAATTTTACTCATTCTAACGGAATTATCTTCTTTCATTTTCTGATTTCTTAACGCTGTTAGGTTTGTTACACTTTTAGAAGATAGTCATTTGCATTTTCTTCTGAAGGTCACTGTCAGGCAATAAAATTCTTATCGGTACATAAAATTGGTCGTATAAATTGCAAAGATCCTCTTTTCTAGTGTTCTTGGTTTTAAGGCTGGTGGTTAAGAAAGTTTTCTTACTTTTGTTTTATTTTAAACATTACAGCTCTGATTTGGGGGAAATTTTAATTGCTTCCCTTTCTCAAAATAAAATATCTGCTTATTTTTTGCAAATTTATTTTTTTTCGGGCTGATTGATTACATATAAATTTTCATTAATGAATACTGATGTAAGTTTGTAAACATCTATAACTGATGTTCGAATTTTTATCAAGCAGCTTTTTTTGTTTAAAATTTAAACTAATTTTTATTTACTAATGGCCTTTAAATAATTGTAATTTTTTTATTTGTAATCTGAATACAATATCATCATGATATGTTACCTTTCTTTTCATTACAATGTTCAAATAGTTCCAGAATGTTTTAGATATATACCTAAAGAAAATGGTGGGTCGCAATGGCCTGTTGGTAACAATCCGTTTCCAAATTCGATACTCAATTCTACTAAAAATTCGTTGTATATGTTGGCCTGATGTGACGCTAAATCTAAGGTTCTCTCCAAACGCTCTCCAGGTGATGAGATATTCAAATTTGCAAAAGGCATTTTGGGTCTGGTGTAGTCCTAGTCTTATGAATGGGGCTTAAAATTGTGAGGTTTCCTCGTGTTGTTTTCAAATGGGAGGTTTATATAATAAAAGTTAAAAAGATTTTTAAAAAAATTATGCCTTTTCCTGCCGAATAAGTAATGTAAGTATCATGTGATCGACGAGTCAATGCAGGTTTCAACCAGTTCAAACAGCGGTCGCCGTATTCTCGAAATTACAGGCATTCAAAACTTCCTGTTAAGCGGTATGGCCACGAGATTGATGCTCCCTCACAATAAAGAGGCGATTCCCAAGTCCTTCCATATGTCATATTGTCAATCAAAACATTGCATTCTGAAACTTCCACAAGCACCTTTTCCCTCAAGTATCATTCCCCTGTGATATCTTCTTCTGATAATTGTTTAAGGGGCAACAACTACTGGATTCCGAAGGAATGCATTAACGAAGGCACTTCAGGGGCATTGACATTTTTGTACGAATGATGGCAAGAATTTTTAATTACACAGTATAGCTTCTTCGAAAAAAAACTTTGAATAAACAGGTTCTATCTTAATTCATTCCATTATAAAACAAGTTCCAGGACATTTTTAAAATATATGAAATTATTAAAAACTATTTTTATGGAAATATACATCTTTCAATTCGGAACATCAGATGACTCTATTAGTTAGATACGCTGGTGAAAGAAATACTTAGAGAATTAAATCGCCATTTCGTTATTTCTCGTTATATAGAGAGTAAATAAAATCAAAATACATTTATAATGATTTATGAGAAAATATTAAAATAATTTACATTTCAGACACAGTGTCTAAAAGGTAAAAATCTTGACTCGGATATGAACGGCGAATATATCGAATAGTAGAAAAGCGTAGCATTTTCTTCAGAAATAATTATGCGGCTCATTTTCAAAACTGAGTTGGTATCTCTTCAATACATGCAATATCATTTGTTGGGGTACAGTATCACGTGGATATTTATCTAATGATTATGAAATGATTATTCTACGAAATCTCACTTTTCTTTAAATGAGTTTGCGTTTTTTGGCCATTTTAATATGTTTCCTACTATGCCCAAGTCATCATGCCACAGAATTGATAAAAAAAAATTACCGAAAAATATTAAATAACAAGTTGCAATAAATTTATTTGTCCCTTATATTCATAGAAATCCAAATATTGGTAAATTAAGTTTTACTCATTGCATGGTTTGAAGATGACATGTTACTATTTCTCAATATTCTTGGTAAAAAATCACACTTAAAAAAAATTACCAAGTATGAATGAAGTATTTATCTTTCGTATTTTTTGGATTCCGTTTAAATTATAGAAAGATTTAAATAATTAAAATATTTAACATTTGAATGTCAGAGATGTAATTAAATGGATATGTTTTCTACAATATCGATATCAAACTTCAGGAAACTAAGTACAAAGGAATAAGTATAAGTATTATCACAATAGAATAATATATATAATATTGGCAGAAAACGATGAAACGATTGTTTGAGAATTAAAGAGACACGATTAAAAAAAAAACTATTCAAGTTAAATATTTTTAAAAAGATACGTAGAAAAATGGAACAAAGGTTTACAACGAAATTTTTTTTAATAATTAAGGACCAATAAAAAATAACAAGAAATAAAAAGAAACTAAGCACGGCGGTAACAGACTAAGTAGAAATGCAGTAGCCAGCATAACATACTATAAAAGATTAAAAACATCGTGTAGATGATAATCATCATATAGATAAGTGTTTTTTCGACACGCATGTCTCTAGTAACAAACTATCACAATTGATTAACCTTTCCGATGACCTAAATGAATGAATAATAGATTCTAAGAAAAATTCCGCCTCAATAAAAGAATTTGACGGTAAACATTTCCATTTTTTTCTTTTATCCACTTTTCCACTGTTACTTACTTGAAGTTAGAATAATCTATATGTTACGTATTATCTAGGCAACATAGACATATTGATTAATAAACATATTTGACTAAGCAAGTAGTAAAAAAAATAATTTGTTGGAAAAAAATCCATATTTTCATCCTTCCTTTTATTAAAAAACGTATTGAAAATAATATAATTTGATCTTAGAAGTTGAACTATTTGAATCAAGATAATACTATTACGGAAATCGCATCATTTATTTAATCAACAAATTGTTGAAAGATGGTAAATCAAGAGATGATATTTCATTGAATATCTTAATGTATTGCTCATTGCATTAAATATGTCGATAACGTTTTCTGCAAAAATAAAAACATCAACCAAAAACAAAATTGTTTACAGAACTAAAATAGTAGAAACACAGTCACAAACATCAAGACTGCAGAAGTTCACAAAAGTTAAGAAACGTCCTACAACGAAATTCCTTTTACGAATTAAGAGAACAATACAAAACAGTTGGAGATGTCAAGAATCCAGCAGCAATGATAACAGCCATTGCAGTAATACAGTAACGCAGCTTAACAAACTAAGACACAAAACAAAACAAAAAAGAGTTAAGTGTTTTTCCAACAATCATGTCCATAGTAACAAACTGTCACTATTGATGAACCCTCCTGTTAACCACAATCAGTGGATAATAGTTTCCAAGAGAAATACCACCTCTTTCAGAGTACTTGACGTGAAGCTTTCCCCATTTTTTTTTCTTTTATTCGCTTTTTCCCATAGTACTTATCGGAAGCTAGGACGGGCGATCGGTCATCTATTGTCAGGGCAACATAAGACGAATGACTTGGCTGGACAAGAGACAGTTTCTGAAGTTTCGTCGCGTTCTTCTCTTCCAAAACACATATACCATCTTCGCTTCATCTTGCTTTTATAGCACTTTTTGAAGTGTCTTCCCTCTCTTTCTTCTTTTTTTCCCCTTAATTCTGTTTTTACATATCTTTGAATTTCTTCTTTTTTTTCCTCTCTTTTCACTCCCAATGCTCGCAGAACAGGAAATATTCTCTAACACTTCTTCAGTAGGTTTCTTTCCTTTTGGTTATTTTTCTTTGGTCTGGCTTAAAATAAATTCTTTTGCATTTAAAATATCAAAAGCCATACATTTTATTTCCTCCTTTCCTGGCTTGGTGACGTACGCTTATTTCTTTTCAAAAAATATGCGAGTGTCGCAAGTAAGATTAGATATTCAGTTCATATTGTGTGGTGAGAAAGTCAGTTTAAAAAAGAATCGATAATGTTTTCTATTGGAGTCATGCATTCTAAAACTGAATTAACTTTCTGCAGACAAAATTACTGTTTCAGGCAGCGAATCCCTATAAAATCCACTGAACTCAACAATTTAGCTTTGTTCTTTTGTTGCTAGAAAACTGGTAATTCTGAATTATAAGTATATTGTATATACAGTAAGTCAGATATGCAAGTAAGATGCAATCACATAAGATGGGTAATATTGTCAGGATACCCTAAAAACAAACAGTTATGCCATTAAATAATTGAAATTGTTTGTTTGAATTTATCGTTTGAGCAGTTGTATTTGCAAAAGATTAATCTTTCAAGCAGAATGATTTTCTGTGAAGACATTTGTAACTTTCTTGGTTCTTCTATTATGTTTCAAAACTAAATTCCAGAATATTGGAGATTGTTGAATAAAAATTCATGGTCTTAAATATAAGCATTTAATTAATTCCCTCTTGTCTTTCTTTACGAATTTACTTCAACTTTCAAAGTCTTTCTTAAAATTAAATAGATGACCACAAACAAAACACTTCAAATTCTTTAAAAGGCTCCTTATTCATATAATGGATTCGTCATTAAAATCGTATTCATTTTCGTCGTATCGTTGCTAATCCCACTGAAACTCATTACTTAGCAATTTTTCATACAGGCTTAAACAAAGATTGGAAACTTCCCATTGGGAAGCTCGTTTGTCAAGCTTAGATACTAAATTCTATGAGTTTTCACAATTTTGCTGTTAAACCTCCAATTCTTAAGCCGTAATTGGATTATTTAAGTTGTCAACTGATTCTAGTAGTAAACGTGATCCATATAGGAAAGATTGACATATGCGGCTTGCAATAACATCTCATTATATTTGCAACCCAAGAGGAACTCATCTTGAAATCCATGCGTTCATCAAACCAAATAGTCGGAAAATTGCATATTCAATAAATACCAATCATTGATGCAAATTGAATTCGATTTAAAAAAATTTTGCATAAAAAAATCTTTGAAACTATTAAAATCGATTTCATAAAATATTTTACAGTGGTTGATTCACGGAAAATAATGAAATTAAATCAAAAAAGACGGTAAAAGATGGAATAAATAAAAATATTTTTCTCATTATATATTATATCATATATTAAAGAATATTAAAAGGATATTAAAAAAACATTCTTCAATTAGCGAGAATTTTAAATAGTTTCAAGATTCAAATTCTTGGCAAAAGTTGAATTTTTCATAAACCTCAGTTTTTTTTTAATTATTAAATTACGCTAAAATTCTGCTTTACATTTTTTTATAAAAAAATTTTAGAAAAGTTTTTTAGTAAAAAATGGAACTAATTTATTAATTGTTTCAAAGATAAATATTTTCTCATTTATAAATATCTCTTAGATTTTGTAAATAAATATCCATTATTAATTCCAGATCATACTAAATAGCATGTCTAAATATTAAAAAAAATTTCGTGAATTCTTTACTATTTTGATCTGCTAGCGCTCCGAAAAACCTACAGTTGCTTGTAGAGTAGCATGGCGGTAGTTTCAGCTTCAAAGTAGAAGTGTAAGTCATATCACTGACTCTCCGACCCGCCCAAAGGACCGCCGCTACACCAACACTGGTGCGAGCTGTGGTTAAATCCTAAGGACCATCACCGGTCACGGTAAAACCCTTCCCTTATAAAGTACGTCCCATCATCGATGGGAGGAGCCAGAACACCACCTTTTCGTGTACTCTTTAGGGTGGCAAGAACCAACCACCATGCCGGAAGCTTCTCATCTTCATTTCGAGATGCCCCCGCTGAGTTAAGTCGGATTATTGCGCTCTTCGTGATTGTGGGCAAATTATGTTCTTTAATTGTAATTGATTTTTATCATAAACAAATATGATTTTCTCACGTTCTTCTTTATGTACTGACGGTGACATTTCAGGCTCGATAAGTAGAGTTCAAGATGTTTAGTTCTTGACCTCCTGGCCAACAGGAAGGCCTTTTGATGATTGGATATATTACTTTTATTGATGGCACATGAGCGAGTGACTTTCAATGGAACTTGAAAAGGAACTCATATTTCATGAAGCTTATTTTGCAGAAATATTAAACATCATTATTGTGATTTTCTTCGTAAGATCCCTTTTTCAGGAAACTCTTTGTTACACGTTATTATCATAACTTGTTGCATACGGTTCATCTTGCAAGAAGCTCAGTACCAAACTTTATTATTGTGATTTCTTACATAAGGTCTATTTTCAAGAAAACGAATGTTAAACTATATTAATAATTTTGGAGACTATATAAATTAATCAGTTGTACTTCTTTTAATTGTAAGCTGCGCCCAAATGCATTTTTAAAAAAATGTATTTTTAATGCGTTTTTTTTAAAAATGGATATGACACTTTTTAATCTAAAATCGCTAAATTTCCAAACAACTTCTTTTTCAGTGTAAAGCCATTTATAACAGTGATAAATTAATTATTTTTAAAATTACACCCCATAGTACAAAATGCCCAACTACAGTTACATTATTTTCGCGATACTGACAGGCATTCAAAATGTCAAGAAATATCGTGGAGATACCATACAATATCTTGTGCTAATAGAGAAGTATTACCCGCTTCAGCACCTGTGAAGGGAAAAGTGGTACAGCGGGAGAAAGCATCGTGGAAAAACATTTATAACAATTACCACTTAATCTCAGGTAATTGATAATAGGTGTTGTAAACAACAGGGACGTAAAAAAGAGGTAATGCTGCATTTAGAATTAAATGTTCGAATTTAATCAAGAACATTATATTTAAGAACTCGCACTTTTCGGGAGGAAAAAACGAATTGAATATGTAGTTAATTTAACCTTTAAAGGTGTAAAACATGTGACAAAATGCATTGATTCTATGATCATACTTTATAGATCGTTGCTGACCAAGAATTAAGAAAAACTAAAGCTTTTCGAGTATTGTTATGTGAGAAAAAAAAAATACATTCATGCATCCACGCAAAGCAGATTTCCGGTCACTATGTTTATTCTGAAAGTGAGAGCTACTTGCGTTTTGCTCTGATAAGCCGCGTGTGATATTGTAACCATAGCAACGCTCATTTCCTGAATTCTGTCTTACCATCCGGAAAGGGATATATCCAACCGATCTTGGACCTTCCCAAAATTGATCTAAAAAAAAATAAAGAACAAAATCTACGAAGCTCCCTGCAGCTCTCATGTTTTTTCATTGGTCACAATATTTTTATGACCTGTGTTCGTCTTCAACAATCCCCTTTGTGTCCACTATTCGATTCATTGAACAAAGTACATTATTTATGTTGCTTACTTGATCGCTGGCCTCAGTTTTCAAATTATAGTGTTTTCGCTTTTGTATCGACGGAATTTTTTTTATAGTTTTGGGATATTTTTCATACATAAATGAAGGGTTATTACTCCTGAAGAATAGGTTTCTCTCTGCATCTGTAACTATGCTATCAGATATGGGGGGGGGAGATTATGATTTTTAAAAAAACTGCGTTGTTTAACATTCTTTTTTCATCGCTGACTCATAGCATTGAGAATTTAAGTTATATGATTCCAGCTTATATTTCTACAAAATTTTCTGTGGATGTACATTATGCATAAATAAAAGAACACTGACTGAAATAAATTTGATAAAAGCAGCTTTTAAAGTTATTGACTTTTTTAGTGCACTAAAAGAATAATTTTTTTAACTTAATCATTTTTTATCTATAAATTGATTCATAATTCATTATGATAAATATTAAGGAATCTTGAGATTATTTCACTAATTTATTACTAGCTGACACCACCGCATAGAATCAAAATGTAATTTAAATAATCGATCAACTCACAATTTTGTTCTGTAAATATTAATATAGTTTAATGTCAACCAGAATGCCTAAGTGTACAAAATTTGAAGGCTCTAGCACGTTGAGTGGAAAATCCATTACAAAATTCTTTGTTTACAGCCATAAAATAAATCAAGTTAAATGAATGCGTTTAAAAATCAAATTATTCTTCCGCTTTCTATGCTGTAAATTATTTTTTCACAATATAAATGAATAATTACAACATTCATCTATATATATATATATATATTCTACATTTATTATAAATAAAAATCGCGAAAAATTTAATTTGGAAGCTAATTTTTATACTCTTGATTTTTAAATGTATCATATAACTTTCAAAGTTTTTCCCTTGATTTTAATTTATCAATTTTACAAATTCAACATGGCAAAAAATCTTAATTTTTGATATTTCCACTGAAGGAATTTACTTAATTCATCAGGATATGAGGTGTAACAAAATTTAATAATGAATATATTAACAAATACTTTCAAAGAAAAAAAAATTTAAATGCTTGACTAAATCTTACAGATTTAAATTCAAATCCACTCTTTCTTAGACATAATTCCGCACTTGAATAAAAATGAAATTTAACTGAACTTGAATTATTATATCTTTCTCTGACAGAAATTTCCCATTAAATATCATGTAGTAAAAATGGGACCTAATACGTGATTTGAAAGAAGTCTGAACGCAAACGCAAATATAACAAATCTAATGTCAGAACCAAATGTATGATTAAGTGCAAGTAAAAAGATAGAAGAAACATAGTCTTGTTAATGTGAACATGATTAATCTAGAAACGAGTATCTAAATTAGAAAGTAAAAATTTTATTTGAAAATCACAAATAAAAGAATAACTCAGGAATGAAATTTAATTCGATTTTCATAATTAGCAAAGCACATAAATTGTTTTCTATTTTAAAATCAAACATTATTCTTTTTCTCCCTCATTTCTAAAAACTATAAGGCTTTTTAGATGTGATACGATATTAAGTCTTCTTCTGTGCAATAAATATCACAATGTTTTATATAAATATGGCAACCATTTGTAAGATGAGTCACTCTCGTTCATATGATAAATTATTTATAAGCAAAATACAATTGTTAAATCCTTATTTATAATTCTTTGCAAAGTGTTTTAAACCTTCCATTAAAAGATCGGTTAATTCTATTAAATAAAAGGTTGTTAAAATGAAACAGTGTATATGACGCGTTTCGGGTTAATCTTTATATTACAAGAAGAGAAACAAATATACATTTGAACAAGTTTCTCTGTATAAACTATTAATTTTAGAATCAATATTTAGAAATATTTCACTTTAAAGAAATAAACATATTGAATCCTAGTAAGAAATATTAGAAATAGGCGGAATAGGCCCAACGCGAAATTTTTTTTCGATACATTTTGAACTAAATTGAGAATTTTAAAAAGTATTAATCAAAAAACATACATTCTTTATAAGGAAAAGTTACGATTAAATATGCGAAATTAAGCAAATTAATTTTAATTAACTTTAAATGAATGAATAAAATAGGCTGACGTTTTCACAATTTTTAAAATTTTTATTAACAATATGTTTTTAAATAAAAGTAATGAGCTAATTTGATTTTTTTTTCTTGGATTTGCATTATTTACATATCTGTATTGTGCAATTGTGTTCTTCGAAGTAATGGAAAACAAAATGTTGTTGAAATTCAAATTGTGTAATGCATTTTCGTCTAATCCGATGAACTTCTAATTTTGAGAAAACTATCGTTGTTAAGATTAAAATTTACTTCCGGTGTTTACTGCATTTTGTCTGCTTGACCGAAAGTTTATTTATTTATTTATTTTTTCTTTCTGAAATCTTTTTTTTTTCCTAAAATCTCCATTAAAAATTTTTTATATTATCAAAAGAATGTCAAATCTCAGTAACAAGAAGTCGGAAAACAAATGACATAGAAGAAAAGAAGAAAATTAAAAAGAAATTAAGCTTCTAGTAAGAATTTCCACTTTTAAAATTACAATATTTATTAAAGGACAACATCGATGTTGATTCCATGTTTAACAAAATTTCAGAGTTTTTACATCTCTAATAAACCCTATTTGTTAGTAATACTAATATCAAAGTTATTATGATTGAAGATGATTATATATCATCAAAATAAAAATTATTTAAAATAACCTGCGCTTCTATTGTATATGAACTCCACCACAATCACATAAATATTCTGAATTTTAAATCGTGATTCTCTCATCTGAGGCATTATTTTATGTGATTCTCGTGACTGCCTTATTTTATTGCACAAAATATGCACTCTGAAAAGTGGCAAACAGTTCACTGCCACTGGAACAATATACCCATAATTTGCACTTTAACTGATGATGAATTGTGGGCATTTCAGTACCGAGTAATGCATCTTGATGAGTTTTGGGTCACGACTTCTGTAATATATGCGGATGTATATTTCAGCTGCAGTAATTGTATGCACGAATGAAACACAAAAGAAATTATCGTTCGATACTGTCTCGTATGCGCAAATTTCAGCTTAATAAATTTTACAGATTATTTCATGATGTATTTAACCATGCTGGGTGTTTTTCATTGTCACTGCTGTTTTAAGGCTAGAAATTAGCAACAAATTCGTCGATTTCAGAGTTTTTGTATAAAATTATTGGCTGTTTTTAATCGCTATTTATATACAAACGTTTCCGAATAAATTGAATTACTATTGCAAAAAAAGGAATTTTTATTTATTTGTATTTGCCTGATAACCTGATATTGTCAACTTCAAAATTGTATGGAATAATCGAAACACTATTGCAATATTGCCATTGCAACAGAGTTCATAAGCCGCAAGATATCTAATTTCCACATCGCCATCTTTATTTTACAAAAGCAGCTGTGTAAATCTGTATAGACAGCTGAAAGAAAAAGGAATGACAAATTTGAGATTGGATAATTTGATGTTGATGTCACCAAAGTAAAATCTCGATGTATCTAAATATTTGGATTACGAAAAGCTGGATCTAAAACGAATGCAGCAAGAGTAAGTAAGAATTTTTAAACTTAAAATGGCAGTAATTGTTAATTTTAATATATTAACACTTTTAACGAACAATATATAATAGACGATTATGTAAATAATTCGATAAATAAAATAATAATTATAATTCAAAAGGTTTCTTCATAATCTATCTAAAAAATTTTAATAAATAAGAAAGCCATTTTAATAAACCAACTGTACATAGCATTCTGAATACAACAAATGTACTAAAAAACTTCAAACTAATCAGACCCCTGCCGACTGACATCACATGTACTAAAACAAAAACGATGAATATAAAATATGGACATAATTAAATACTGAAGAAAAGTACAAACATAAACTCAATTCCTTAAAATTTCTATTTCTGATTTCGAACTATCCAATTTAATTAGAAATCGGAATAATACGTAATATTTTAATTTTATGTTGATAGGAAAAGATAAAAATTTGGATAATCGACAAATTCAAATTAAAAACGTTCCACTGAATTTGATTTTGAAATTTTAATTAATTTTTTAAAAGGTGAAATTTTTATTGAAATAAATGTGCATCATGATAAGAATTGTGTCATGACTTTTTGCATTGTATAGTATAGAATTAAATGCATTAAATTGTGATGAGCAATATGCATTGCAATTCTCGTTTAAACGTTTGAAACCAGATATAGATGCATTTGAATTTCGTACTCATGAACAACATGATTTTTTTAAGGAATATAATTAAATGACAGCTATACATATGCTTTTATTAATTTCTTGAACTAGAACACTTAATAAAGCTGTAGAATTAATGAGCAAATATGGCACCTTTACTAGAGATGGAATGCATATATTTTTCAATTTGAATTTATTAAATTGAGTGTCTCATTTTCAATCGTTTTAATGAGTTAATATTGTTAGAACATATAAGTAATTATTTTAAAAACCAATTTTCTTTACATTTAAGTAACTAAAAGAAAGTAAAACAACTCTTTGAATATATATTAAAAAATAAATTCAGGTTGTTTAGATAAAAATATAAAGAAAACTCATTTAAAAAGGGTTATCTGTCTTTCGAACGTTGTTAAGAATTAAATATCTGTTTTGAATTTAATTGTTACCAGTGTATGTATGTGTGTGTATGTCAGAATAATCAAACTCTTTTACAAGCATTAAACTACAAAAAATGTTTGTGAAATCTTTTTTCTAGTGTCATTTTATTATACAGGTGCAATTGCAGTCCACACTAGCTGTAAAAATGCTATAATTATTTTATTCATAGCTGTTAATGTGATCTCCAATATCAGTTAGTAATTTATTTGGAAATCGTCCAGTTGCTGTTACTAGTTTGGTTATGCCGTATCTTGCATATTATCAAAAATAGTAAGAAGTGTTATTGTATTTATTTAATATTAACCCGATACTCCTTCCCTGCAAATGTTTCCTATCATTCGGACTTTTTTCTATTATATTTAATTAATCAGCTTTTTCGTTGCTCCTGAAAAATTACCTTGTTGCTGCTGTTGCTTTAATAACATTTTAGATCAAGCACTAAATAGAATGAGATGTGTCTATATATGTACTGATATAATGCAGTAATTTCCAAGTTCTTTTTCTCTTGTATTTCCTTTCAATTGTATTTTTCTTCGTTAATCTTCTTCTACGTGGACGATTTCTACACAGTTTTAATCTGTCATCATTTGCCCTGTCAATAAACCACTCATTTTCTTAGTGAAGCATCAGAAGAAAGCAAAAATTTTCAGCTTAATTTTTTTAAGAAACAAATACCGCTTGACTATTTTCCCCATAAAGCCACTGATTATCCCCCACGAATTTTTTTCCCTACGCATTTTATTACTGATACATCGGTGCAAAAACTGAAATAAAATATAAGCAAAAAAGAAAAAAGGGGAAAAAAAGAAGAAAAAGAAAAGAATAGCATAAGTTAAATCGAAAAAAAAGAGAAATAATTTAAAAATAAAAACTTTAAAAAAATACTCTATATGGAAGCTTAACGAATTATTCTTTTTATTTCTGAATCTTTCAACAAATAAATTTTACTATGCAATTACTTTATCTAAGAATTGTTGTATTAAAGTAGTTTTTTATTGTTATTTTTGTTTGAATGCTTCATGCAAAGGATCTTTTATCTACTACACCCTGTCTAGTGCTACATTTTATTGCGGTATAAAGCGTACAAATTTTTTTTTAAAAGAAAAATCTAATGCATTAGCCATGCACTTAAGATTTTTTTTCCCCTTCATCCTTTCTTGATGTATGTGTGTGTTTTGCTTTACATCTCGTTTTCGAATGTCTGATAAAGTTGCAAGTTGAAAGATTTAATTGTAATTTATTTTTCTGCGTGGAAGGGGGATTTTTACACATTCGGAAATCCAGTTATGAGGATGTGTTTTATCATATAAGGCGTCACAAAATTATTTTTCTGCTATATTATCAATTTCTATATTTGCATTTATTGCATTATTATCTTACATTATAGCACTTGTTCTATGCTCCTAGTTAATGGAACAAATATAAATATTGACAGCAAAGATGAAATAAATTCTTAAATCATTTAAATATAGGAAAAAAGTTTCCCGCTAGATATTATCGCCAAAGGTATAGAAAATATAACATTCGGGGAAGCGGTGGTTATTGAAGATAAATCAAAGTTTCTATGGGTTTTTTTTTTTTCTCTCTGGATAGGAAACAGAAACTATGATTTATGTTTCACAAACGAATTTTGAGAAGCAAAAAAGAAATTTCTTAATATATAGCGCACATTTTTCTTTCGAATGAAAACTTCATTCGTTGATATGAAGGAAAAAAATCTCTAATATGGAAATACTTTCATGTAAAACAGTATCATTAGTAGCACTTATTAAATGGCTGAACCCATTTTGAAAATCAATAAATTAATACCAATTTCCCATTAACTCATTTTTATTCACCCTTAAATGAGTTTTGACTTCATGGTGCTAGGGTTCTTACTGGCCTGTGTAAACAATCCCATTTTTAAATAACTTTTCTTTTGAGAAATGTTTTTTAACTTTAAATGAAGCCTAAACCCAATCGTACCTCAGTATTTCCTGGATATTCTTTATTATTCATAATTTTAACTACAAGGAATTAACTATTCTTAATAATATTAAATTTTAATTTGCGCCTTTTTAATTCCACATTTCTCTTTTTGGGAAATGTACTTTATTATGTTATGTTCTTATTATGTTTAAATGTTCTTTATTAATGCTATTTTCTGAATATTCTTTATTAATAATAATCTAAAATAAAAGAAAAAAAACTGTTTCTCATAGAATTAATTCTGAATCTGAATCATTTTTAACTGAGCAGTCCTCTTTTGAGAAATGTCCTTTGTATAACAAATTTATTAGTATGAACATTAGTATTTCTTTAATGTTCTTTAATATTAATAATCTAAAATACTAAGAGTTAACTGTTCTTTGCAGTAATAAACTAACTTAATTTTCTCCTGTCTAAATAACCTTGCAAATTAAAATTTCAATTCAGCTTCATTAAAATAATATGAAGTAAGATTCCAAGGGACTTCACCGCTTCTACATCCAATGTTTGCAGCTAAAAATATTTTTAATTAGTTTGATTTAAAATTTTGTTTCTTGTCTTTTTAATATCTCAAATAAATATCAGCAGAAAATAAGTTATATCTGGATTGTGTTAAACAGTTTCAATAATAGTATTGTAGAAGAAAATTTTAAAAAGGAGATTACTGTTTGATTCTTTAGTTTATATAGTGATATTAATTACATAAAATAGTACTGAATAAAAGTTATCTCTCTTCAATTTTTATTGAAAACTATTCCACTCCATGCATTTTGCTGATTTGAAATGCCTATTAGATTACCACTACATCGCAGCTTAGTTTAGTTAAGTTAGTTTAGAGATTCGCACTGAAGTTACATTAAAATTACATTAGAACGGATCTTGCGATTTTACCGTGAAGGATTCCTGGTCATTGATAACACCAGTGTAAGGGCATTTTAAACTGGCGCATTTAACGTGCCCTATTCAGACATATATGGTAGATGGTTGATGAAGTCTGGTGCCGATCCTTCGACTTTGCCCACAGAACGCCATGATTCTTAACATAACACGAAGACAACTTGTTTACTATCTACTGTACATTAAAAAAAATTGAACCAATTCCTTCAGATGAAGTGATATGCTTTTTTATGTATAGCATAAAAGTGGTTGGTGGAGCTCAGTAATTTAGAACCTGATTGAAAAATCGCACTGTGCATTTTTTAAAATTTAAATATCAGTTATTTAAATTTCATCTAACAATCTAAAGACAACTTTTATTATGACAGAAACGCTGATGTATCTCATATAAAGAATTACCTGCTTCAACTCGCTCTGAATTGTATATGTTATTATCAAGTGAAGTATTCTGGCAGCTCTATTGATGTTCTGCCCATTTTCTAATCAGTTAATGTATCACAGGTTTTAATAGGTTCTTTGATGCAAGTGAGATACTATCATAAAACCTGAATTAGAAGTACTGTTATATGCCATTGATTAACAGATTTCTTAAGCTTTACATGTTTTTCGTTTCTGCTTCAAATTAATCACAAAAGATTATGAATTGGAATAATAAATTATTACTTTTGTCTCGCCAGTAACAAATACCAATTCCGAATGCGCCATTAATTCGAAATGATTCGAAAGAGATAAAATGTTATTGCATAACAGATCGATTATGGATAATTATTGGACAAATAAAAAGAGAGAAAAGAATGATAAGTCGCAAAACAAAGGTTTTTGCATATCGTTTAAAAATCATTCAGTTGTTATGTTCGTAAAGAATCCATTGATACTTAATTTGAAACAAGTTCCCATGAACAGCCAGTGGACCATTAAATACGCATTGTCATTAATAACGGAGTAATATTTTTAGATATATTCATGCAGAGCGATTTTTAAAGGATTAGTTGATTTAAAATCCCATCCTTTAAACATTTATTAGTCATAAATTAATGAAATAAAACTGTTTATCGCCTTCACGACATATATTTAAGAATATAGGACATAAAATCATATAAATACAAAAATAAATTATTAACCTTTAGGGCTGTGATCGTGAAACCTCATAATAAACCGCCGAAGGCTCGAAAACAATTATCTATCAAATTTTTTTCAGTTTGTATAAACAAAGAATTTTTAATAAACATATGTCTTTTTAAAGCATGTGTTTGAAGGTTACAGATTTTCTTTTTTTTTTAACTTTTTGTACTTCTTATTCTAAAATGATTTTTTTTTTATTTTTACTTTTTACACTCCTTTTTCTGAAGTGAATATTTTTATTATCACTTATTATTAGTTTTTTTTTTATTTATTTTGTTAATTATTTTTAAATTTTGAAGTCAAGATTGGGGTGATTGAGTTTAGTTACAATAGCATCTCCCGTTTTCAAGCAATGTGCAGGCTATTTTGGATCCCATCTCGTTATTTTGGTATATGGTCAGACGAATGAGGATGGCGTCTGACAAGGAACACTCCATTTTCCCAAGTTTCTACGCCACACTACCAGAAAATTTTTTTATCCTTGATGTAAGAAGTACATATAGTGGGCCCATATACTAGATAAATCTTATTTGGATCGAGTTTTGAACCTGTAACCATTCAGCCATAAAGTTAAGACCTTATCAAAAGGTCCAGGTGTAAGCAGATAAAAGCAAAAGAAACCAAGTTCTTAAATTAATTTTCCTTGTTATTGATCAAAATATCTATTCAAAATAACTAGATGAGGTTTTTCAATACTTTTATACGTCATTGTCTAATATATTGAATGGCATAAAATTATCTTTTTAAATATACAAACCTGTATATTGATTATTTGTTTTGCTTCAATCGAAATTCGCTGAATTTTACTCGTAGAGAAAGACTTTTACAAATTAATTCTAAAATTCTGAAACTTTGCAGTATCTCAGAATTAGAAATGGAAATTTATCCCTATATCAATTGCGAAGTCTAAACTCGATTTTTTTTCATATAGTGCCTACTCGTATATAAAGGCAAAGCACTTGTTACACAAGGGATTGGCAACGTAATCAATAATGTTTAGTAAAAATTGATTTCCTCACTCTCTATCCGGTTGGTGTGTGTCGTTCTCAAAAGTATACTCTAACAGATAACATATTTGAAGCTATGCTATTTCTCTAATATTTTAAAACTCAAGCTCTTTCGTAGATTAGTAATTCGGTTACCCAACATTACATAAATCTTTGCTTATATGTTGTTCTAATCTTAGTTACAATTTCTCTCTTCGTTCTGAATTTAACACCTTTTTTCAGGGTTCGTGGAAGTGTTTGCAATACCGTTGAGACAATTAAAGAACCTCTTCACAGTTTTATTCTATTTTTATCCCTCAAAATTATCTCGCGAGATTGTTTAAAAAGAGAGCGATCTTGTTTCTTTCGCAAATTACTTTTTTCTTCTCGGTTAGAAACGTTGTTTAACAAAAAACAGTCTCCTTAATATGATCCTAAAAAAAGTAGGAAATTAACTTACGTTTTTATTTGTTTTAAAGTTCCAAGAAAGTGCATAGTTTTATATCTCAAAATTGCTTCTTTATTTTTTAAAAATATAATTAGATATTTTAAATTCTTTCATTTAAATATTTAATTGATGATTTTGTTTTTTTAATTTAATTTCTTTTTAAATCTCAGATGCTATATTTTTTATATTTAAGTTCTAATTATTAACCTACTGACTGATTTTATTTGGTTACTTTCTCTAACAATACTAAAATCCTTACACATTATCAATTCTATAAAGAAAAATGGAAAACAAATGCGTTATTTTCAATATAACCAATATATTCGTTTTTCTCATCTGATAGTGCGTTTAAAAATGCTAATATAAGCTTAAAATATTTTTTAATAATATGTAACATTTATAATTAAAAGGTTGGAGTAGTCTTATAGCTGTTTATGTTCCAAAAAGAAAGCTGAAAAAAAATTATGTGAGGAATTTTTCTTTTTGAAATTAACTATGCGTTTTGGGGAATTTCAAAAATAAATACCATGTTTTTCATTTAAAAAATGTTCAACCTTTTCTATTTCGCATAATTCTTATTGTATCAACTAGATTAATTTTGAACGATGTGAAATTTAAAATATTAATTGAAATAAAAGTTATTGCATTTTAAATGAAAGAGTCGGCATAAAATCCAAATAATGCATAAATGATTATTTAATAGTTAATAAGATAGCAGAGTAAATCTAAGGAGGAATTATAATTAATAAGGTAACAGAGTAAATCAAAGGAGGAATTATTGAAATTCAATAAATGAATCAAAAATTAATATAAAACCAAAATAATTAAGGATTGAAAAAGATGTACCAATATAAATCGAAAATTAAATAATCACAGTAAAAGAGTTAACAATTGGTAAAGAATTAATTATTGCCAAAAAATCAACATTTGAAGTCAAAGTATTAATAGTTAAAATTAAAGAACATTTACGTTTCGGCTTTTCTCGATCCCGTAGCTGTTGCTGTAATATCTAAATAAAATTTTAACCGTACGATATTTAAAATAGCAATTCAAATAAATGTTACTATATTTTAAATAAAATTATTATGAAACAAAAATATTTAATAATTAAAAATGGAAGCAGGATAAATAAAAAAATGATATGTTCAAAATGAAAAGAAAAAAAATGAAAAACTCAACAATAAAACCCAAATAATTAACAATTGAAAATGATATACCGATGTAGATAAAAGGCTAAACAATGAATCAAAAGTTGACAACAGAAAAGTAATTAATTATTTCCAAAGAGTCAGTATCTGAAAAACCAAATAATTAACTATCAAAACTGAAGAACCAGATGATAAAATATAAGAATCAACATTTGTATCGAATACTTTTCGTAGCAATTAATAATTGAAAAATATATACCGATCTTGATAAAAAAAAAATCAACAGTCAAAAAGTTGATAACTGAAAAAGAATGAATTATTTCCAAAGAATGAACATCTGAAAATAAAATAATTGACAGTCAAAACTGAAGAACAAGATGATAAAATCAGAGAATCGGCATCTATATGGTATACTTTTCTTAATAGGTGTATGAAAATGTGGCCGCCACTTCTCTGGCATTTACAGCTACGAAAGTTTCACTACATTGCGTTGAGTGCTTACAAGAAACTTCAAAGGCCACATGTTCCTTGACTCTTAGTTTATGGCTTTGCGGAAGTGGAGCAACAAAATAGATGCTAACACTGAGGACCTTAATGGAGGAGGGAAAACCATTCACATAAGCTAGTGTTCCCCGATAAGCCAACCGTTAGAGTCGAAATCTTTTTCAATTAGCCAAAAGAAGCTCCAAAGCAGGGCGATGTTAAATGGAATGTGAAGATTGTGAGCAAGGAATACTGAAAACATCAATCTGAATGATTAGGATTTGATACAAATCAGTTTGATTTGTTAAGCGTCATTTATTTCAGTTGATTAGAATTGCGAATCTTGATTACACTGATTGACCAGTTTTTGATTTACTTTCAATAATTTAAGCTAGCAATATTTAAAATATTTTCAGCAAAATTTCGTTATGATCTGAAATAGGGCAGATTTGATTCTAAAAACTTTTGTCGAACTTCGAATTTGGTGACAATCTCATCAGTCTTTATTTTCTTGTACTTCAATTGTAAATTGATATTTCATTATATATACGATATAATACGAATATATGCGAAATAATCCTCAATTTATTATTCCAGTTTCGCATTCATAAAGCAATAAAAACCCATTCTGTATGATTTTTTTGTTTGTGCTGCTGATATTATTGCAACTCTAAAACGCGTAAATTTGAATATTTAAAGTTGGTGAAATATCAATGTTTGATGAATTATGTTTTTAATTTTTCAACTGTTTTTTTTTTTTTTCCTAATGATATTCAAAGTACATACCATTTTCTGAGTATTCGTTTGGATGCTTCTTTCCATAAAGAAATTATGACTGACGATTTTGTTCCTTTCCGCTTAGTATTGTTGCTTATTTTACATTTAGATGCGTCGTTTTGGAAGAAGAATAAATTTAAAAGCAGCAGACAATATTTGACATTTCAAATAATAAGCAGCTGCCAGACAATTTTACTCCAAAACGTTTTTTTTTTTTTTTTTTTTTTTTTTTTTCCAATTCCTAATCGAAATCGTTCTAAAAGTGTGTAAATATGCTCTGTACTGTATTTAGTACCATGTAGAAAGGATTCCTTTTGTACATTTTTCTGTTTTTATTTACACGTACAGACATATATAATTAATAACCAAAATGTCGCAATAATTTGGATGATAATTTTTTACTTTCTTGTGCACGAAGTATGCATTGAGAAAGTATTGTAATAGTCAAATAATTCGAATTCAAGCTTTTGACGTAACTACACTTCAGACATCCTTGAGTTCGAGAACTTTTTTTGAGAATTATGCCTATGAACAAGGTAATTCAAAAACTATTTAAGGTAGACGGGCGTAATTTGATAAACGTACTTTACACGAACGAAATCTATTCACAAGAAGTTTGTCTATTTGGCTATCTAAGTGCAAGTGAACACTAGAAAACTTAAAGAACTAAACAAATAAAGTTTGACACGCAGATTAAGCATTTGAAAATGCAGGTCCGTTTTGGAACCAAATCCATCATGTGGCATGTCATTCTATACTTTACATGCATGTAACACAATAATTCAAATTGGTAACAACTTAGGTAAATGACGCTTTTTTTTTTTTTCACAGTTTTAGCATTTTTTTTTTCACTATTTTTTCAGATTCGTAACACGTTTTCAGTCAATGACAGATGGTCAAAAAAATTGAACATCTGTCGGTCCGCATTTTCACAAGCAAATGGTAACTCAAAAGCGCATTAATTTAAACTTAAAAAATTTAGTATTTGATTATGTGAAGTATTCGGTCGAAAGAAATGCTTTAAGTTACATAATTGATTTTCTGGTACTTGTATTTTATCTGCATGCCAATATTCACCAAATCGCTACAGATCAGAACTTAAATTCAATAAATACCTAGAATTGCGCCAATGATCAATATTTCGTAAGTGTTGTTCGCCATAGTTATTAATTGCATGAAACTATGCAATTAATATACAAGCATCAATTTTCTGTACTACACTACGAAACACACAACTCCTATTTGTGAGACTCCGAAAATAAAAATCTGAGCACTCGCGAGCACATTTTATGCGGGGAGAGAGAAATAACACCTATATTATAGAATATGCGAGAAAATTTTGGTGAGACCACTATCGCTCGTTTTATAAACGATGCACTCATAACGTAAAATATGAAAACAATCATCATGAATTTCGTTGACACTTCAAATGATTTTATATCTTGGTGGACATATATAAGAAAAAAATAGCAATGTTTTTCAAAAAACTTGCGCATTCACACATACTCAGAGAAAATTCAACAAACTGAGCTTAAACTATTATATAATTAATTTAAAAGAAATCAGACATACGCGGCATCTATATGCAAAAATAAAAACAAAATAAAATATAAGAAATAGAATTATCGAAATATTCTTTCAATACATTTATGTTGCTAAAGCTCTGATATTTTTCCCCCTTTTTGCCTTTATTAAAGCATTCTAAACATTAAAGCGAACTTAATAAAATTTATGCATTTAAATGAACTACTAAATTCAAAAATTCATCTTACACATTACAAAACGGTACAAAAGTGCTCTGTCCAAAATATATATATACATATAAGTCGTTCTTTATATTGAATTTTTATTTTGTATTCGCAAAAATGTAGTTGTATTTATTGTACATGCCATTCACATAAATGCTGGTCTTTATTAAATATACGATACGTGCTGCCATTTCCTGCCTTAAGAATGTAAGTCTTTTCCAAAAATGGGCGTCTACAAATTCAATGTGAGATTCATGAAAGTTGGGATGAAACTTTATACATTCTGAAAAGTTGCTTCAAAGAGAGATGGAGAAAAGAGTGAGTCAAATTTTCAAAATGGGATTTTAAATGAGGAAGTCAAAAGAATGCCAGAAGAATTTTAAGATCATATAAAGTAGCAAAAATATTTATTTCATAAAAAGAGAGTTTTATTTTTCTAAAATTCCAACTAATTCGATAAAAATTTAAGTTAATTTAAAATACACTAGTTCTTTTCCTGTCTCATATAGATCAAATATTAATATATATTTATATTTTTTTAAAGAATTATTCTTAAATGAACTTGATATTAAACAAAAATTCGCATATTTTGAATACTTTAATAGCCAATTTTAAAATCTGCATTACTGAACCGATATTCTTTAATTGAACAATGTAAAAAATTTCAAACTTATTTTAATGATTTTTTTTAATGTTTTTAAGAATTCAAAGGATTCTGCCTGATTCTCAAATTTTGTCGCTTAGTCAACAAATGAAAGGATGCATCAATGACTGAATAGTCGAAGCTTAGCGAGAATCAAGAATCATCATTCAATTAAAGAATATTTTCTGTCATCAAAATTATACTACCGTCCTAAGGAAATTATTACATATCTAGAATAATACAAATAATTAATACTTTAATTGTTTGTATTAAATTTAATTTTTTTGGTTATAGCCAATTAATTCACATTAATAAATATTGTATTTTTCTTCGACGAACCTTTTCATTGAGTTAACCTCCAATAGAGGGCACTATATGTCTTATTAACGAACGTTTTTCACTGCAATCGGTCAGTGATAAATCAAATTCAGGCAATAAGCATGAAAATAAAAGATGTAATATTTAATTCAGATAAATATATCCAAATAGGATACTGGTATACTAAAATGTACTAACATATTTCAATAAAAAAAAAATTTTGAAACACCAATAATCGATATTCTGCCTCGAAAAACATGTAAAACGAAAATCGTTTCCTTTCATGAGGCTCCTTAATAAGTAGGAAAAGGAACACGTGTTGATATGGTCGATTGTAGCTTTCTAAAAATTGTTAACCTGAGCTGCTATTGACACTAAAAAATATCTAGTCACGATGTAGAGAGTGATTGAGGAAATGGGTGAAATGAAAAGAAAATGATTCTATTAATTAAAACATACATGGGTAACTAAACATTTGTGCTACCACAAAACTTTACTCTTTAAATGAAGTAAATGTCTATAACAATAAAAAAAAAATTAGAAATCATGGCTTTTGAGTACTCTTTTTAAGCTTCCATTTCATTTATCTTCTTTCCTGTTTGTGTAAAGAAATAATTTTGTAATTTATTTCAGACTCATTTCCTAATCTGCTTAAGACTTGAAATTTTTGTTCACATCTTGACGATAGTATTTTAATATTTTCAGAACCTATAATCAGTTAATCGATTCATTTAATTTTGATTCCATACTTATCGTGCCCTCACCTGGTAGAGTTTAAGAATTACTTAGAGTTAAGAATTTAAGATTTCATAATATTCATGGTAAGGATTTATTAACTAAAAAGTAAATTCTAATAGAAGACAAATTTTGCTTTTCAATATATTTATTACTATTTTTAAATAATGTTTTTATTATCAACTTTTTTTCAAATTTTCTCTTTTCTGTTTTTGTAGGGACCTCAGTTGGAATAACATAAGGGAGCTAAACGATGGTGAATTTGCGAGGCTCACTCGCCTTCAAGAACTGTAAGTAATATTTATTTCTTTATGTTTAAAGAATCTATAGCGAATAATAATCTATAAGAATTTACCGTTTTATTGTGAATTCCTCATTTGGAAGATTTTTCCTAGAAATACAAATTACTGCAATGGTTCTCTTGACAAAACTTCTAGAAAATTTCTATATATTATCCCCAATACATAAGCATAACCATGCCCATATTAATTGTGAAATAAGATTCAAGTAGTTTTTAAAAGAGCGAGAATTTGTTTCAGGAAGACTGAAAATCTTAGACGACTTTGTAGATGGTTATACAATTCACAGAAGTAGGAAATGGTAAGGAATCGAAATTCTCATTTACCTATACCACCTTATCCCTTTGGGGGACTTCAGAAAGAGGTCTCCAAATAAGTAAGCATGTTTTCTCTTCCCTGTTGAGTACGGCAATGGTGGTATGATTACAATGGACGCATCCCAACCTTGGATCATACGGGAAGGGTTAGTACATGGATCGGTGATGACTATTTTGGAATGGGTCTTTGTTCTCATGTTACCATTCGCGAAAACCGATCATTTAGATACATTGAAAGTCCATATATCAAAATGGAGTCATTTCGTTACAATTTCCCTACAGTTATTTTGCTGATGAAGAAAGAAATATTATTTAAATTAGGTCTCGTCATAATGAACAATTTCTGTATAAATATTCTTTGATAATGTTTTTCCTTAAAAGTTAAGATTCGTCAATAAAATCATAGTATACATTTCAGTTTTGTTCTTTTTAAATCGCCCAACTTATATGACCTCGAGGTATCTAGATTAGAAAGCTCTATTGTTTTATTTTTTTTACTTGTTACTCTTTTGTTGAAGGATTCCGAATCAAAAACTCCTATGAAAGCTTTCTTGATCCCACTATTTTTCTATAAAAGTTTAAGAGGCATTCTTTAGATCACTTTTTACTAGTCCTTGATTTTTTTCACCGGATATTCTTTCACTGGGGGATAAAATGTAACATGACAAGCAGAAAATTCGGGATCAGAACGTTACTATTTTTTTTTATTCTGATTTTTCTTTCCGACTCATAATTGGGGAAAAGGCACCGAAAAATGTTCATGGAGATTTTTTCAGCTGAAAGACAATCGCTAACAAGCGAACTAACTTTTAATTTGCACACAACTTAAACTGTCATGTATTTGGGAAAATAAGTGTTTGTATCAACGACTATAGATCAAGAATTTTTTGTTCATAGCCATTTAGGGTTATTAAGAACGAATTTTCCAGAACTTATCATTTTATTTGATTTAAATTTATTATATTAGAAGAAAAATATTTTCTAATTTATACTAGTGCATAATTATGTTCTAGAGAGCTCATTACACAGTAAATTTTTCAAATTAGTTTATTATTTAATCAGTTTTAATTGCAGTAACATTCATATTTTCTCCGGATTGTTCCCAATTATTCCAGAGACTATGGGGGTGATAAGGAAAACTCTTTTGACTTCTGATCAAAATAATAAATAGATTTGAAGATAATATATTTATGATGATAAAACATTTCCTGCTTATTCCCTAAAAGGTACGGCAATGTTAGTATACTTAAACGGTAGAGAAACAGATAAAAAACAGATTCGTATTTCTACTCATGCTACAAATTACCAAGCCGAAGTCTTAGCAATAAAAATGGCAGTTGATTATTGTGAGAGCTGGAAAACTGGCATAAATGCTCTATATTCTCAGACTCTACGTCAGCCATTCGGCCAATACAATCCAAGAACACCGAAAATAAAGAAATCTGCAAAATTAAAGAAAACTTGAGAAAGGCTGAAGAGAACAAATGGATTAGATTAAACTGGATTAAGGCTCACATCAGAATATGCTGAAACGAGACAGCAGATGAATATGCAAAAAATGCTGCATAAAAAGACCATAAATAAGTATTGTAGTCCCAAGACCATTCCAAATGTTAAAGAAGGAAATTAGAAGAGAGATGATTATGCAGTGGCAGAATAGATGGATCGTGTCAAACAGAGGACGCATAACATATGAATTCATACCGGAACTAAAAATTATAAAAAATAGTATATTACCGGATGATAGAACAAATTATATCGGTACATGGAAGATTTCCTGAATACTTCTATAGATTCGGAAGGATGCAAGACAACACATGTAGATGTGGGAAATAGGCTCAGTCCAGTACTACATAACAGAATGTATCGAACTAAAAAAAAAATTAGAGGAAGATTCATTATGAATAGTAATTTTAACATAATATTACAATACCTTGTAAATTTAAAAATATTAAAAGAAATGATGGAACAGATTTCTAACCTTTTACCAGCAGTTTGGAGATTCTTTGAACTTTGTTGAGCGTTGTTTTCTTATGCAAGAATTTGGATAGTTAATGAGCATAACAGCCAGTCACAATAATCCCTGTTTATACGGTTTGGTTCTGTGGTAACGGGGTGACTGACTGTAATTAAATAAATAAATAAACATTCCCTAAGATTTTATTTCTCCATCTAATCCCACTCTATAAAGCGCTATTTCTTTTACTGTTTCTCAGTAAAAAAAATATATTTTAAGGAATATTGCATATAAGCTATCATAACTATTTAATACCATTAATTTGGAGTAATTTAAATTAATTTTATCTCCAATTTTGTCGAAAGAAATTAGGAAATGGATCTTTATATAAACATAAATAATTAAATATTAAAAGACTCGAAAAGGAAGTTTCTAAGACTTAAACACACATTTTAAAATAAATAAGGACTAGTAGTTAAATTTAGTAAGAGAAAAGAGAACTCCCATTTCAAGGAGAACGTTTAATCTCCAATTCAACTTTTTCTGTGACATTTAAGTATCTTTTAAAAAATCATATTACCAGTATGATCTAGTAATATCACTTTTATCTGGCTCTCGGCAAGCGTTAACTATTATTAGCCAGTAAAGCGAATTTTGATTGAGTTAAATTGATGCTCTTCAAACATTTTACCTTCATTTGGTCATTGTCATCTCCATCAGTTCCTCAGATGAACGAAAAATGGGTAATCATTCTGGTACTTTCAGAAAAGTCGATCAAAAAATACATATTTTGGTGGAAAATCGACTCTATTATATTTGATTCTATTGATATTTTGATTTCAATATAAGTTACCTCTTTCATCTCCATAACCTCCTCTCTTTCTTACTGAAAAGAGACAAAATCGTCATCTCCTGATTTCTCTTTTATGGCAACTTTTTTCTTCCTTGACGTCAGCTTTCTTGTTTTTTTATACACTTGTCATGAAACAGCATCAAATAATTGTTTATAGCCGATTTTCATACCTGAAAAGTAATATGTATACAGAGATATTCCTTAAAATGGGTAAATTTTTTAAAGTATTTCATTTGTTATAACTACATGAAGGCTATAACATTCCTAAATTTAATATCATCTCCTATTACATAATAAATTATTCAAAATGCGCAATAAAGGTTTTTGTTATATTAAAAATCTGTTCTTGATTGCCCCCAGATGAAAATTGTCAGATATATATGAGAAAACTGTTTATTTTTCGAAAATACAATAAGGAAATTAAATCTTACTTGCAACCATTATATCCTCCAAGTCCAAGAAATGTAAAATTTAACAAATTTCCTAGCAAATAACCGAAGCTAGAAGTGAATAATAACATCTAGAAAAATTTGGTTTCCTTTTTTTTTAATATGGTTGCGATTAAAATAAACAAACGTTAGAAAACAATGCTAAAAATGCAGTTAATCGTCTTCATCTACAGTGCCTTAAAGAAGGCATGTTTCCCAGTTCCTAAGATTTTACCAAAATGTATAGTAGTAACCGTTCCCAATTATCCTTACCGATCCTACTTAAAATTATAAATAAACCATATATTCTTTATAAATTCATTTTTCTTTTTTCAGAAACATGGCCAACAATCATCTTGAAATCATTCCTGAAACAGCATTCCTGAAATTGTCGACTCTCCGCACATTGTAAGAATTAGTTTATTATTTTATAATACAAAATCAATAGACTAAATTAATTTATTCATTTCACTTTATTTGAATCTTGCTTTTAATTAAAAGGGTACATCACTGAAATTGTAAACTAAATAACTACTTATGTCTGAAGAAAATGAAAACTTAATTAAGCTAAAGTTCATACTTGGAATGTTTGCAATATTCAAAAGCAAAGAAAAGAGAATGCAATTTAAAAACTGGTCATTTCTGTAGTATGAATGGTTTAATACAATCTCCATGATGAGGATAAAATTATTCCAAAGAAATATCTGAGGATAACTCGTCTGTATATAATACACAATAAAACTCGAAGTACTGCAAAACTATTTCGGAATCACTTTAGTAGGAAAATAGCTTAGAGCTCAAATGTACGAGAATTTTCTTTATTCAAAATGAAGCATCAAATTATAATTAGATAAGAGTAAAATAAGTTTTTTCTGCAAAACGACGCTTCCATGTATAATCGATCACCAATGATCTCTTTCCAAAACAAAGCGCCAAAATTCAATTGGTTAGATGTATAATAATACCCTTTCTGCGAAACGGAATATCTAATTAATCAATTACACAATAACTTTCTTTCTGAAAATTCGAATTTCAATTGATCTAGTATATTTGATTCTTTTTTCTGCAAAACGAAAAGTCGAAATACAATTAGTTTAGTATACAGAAATCTTCTTTCTCCAAAGCGTAGCGTCGAAGTACAATAAATAGTCAACAATGAGTTGCATCAGCATATTGTAAAAGTATTATAACATTTTTCTAATATTCCCAATAAACGTGTGACTTTAATATTTTTTAAAAATTATTACAAATGTTTCCAAAAGCCGCCAATTACCAAAAACGATTGCAAATTTTTTTTAAAAAAAAATGTGGAGCAACGATTTTCTATCCTTTCTGTAAAAGACTTTGGCAATGCGAAGTTATACTTCTGAATTATTGGTAGGTATTGAAAGAAAGGAATAGAAGATAGTAAAAGATGGAGCAAAAATCACTAGAATGACCTTTAGAAAACTATTAGGATTCCGAAAAGGAAAAGAATATAAATTATCTTTCAGTTTTGGTACAGTAAGGAATGCCGCCATTCACTTATAACCTCAGAATTGTGAATTTCTTTCAGTACTCCTTAAAGCCTTTCTTTTCCTTTTGATACGCAATAATACACGACCTATTGCAGTAATAAACCACCTGACTAAAGTGGCAAATATTTTTACTTTTCACACGTAGCAGAACACGTCATACATAATGTTAATCAAACGCTAAATGCCGTTTTATGATTGCATTACTTGAAAGCCATTACGTATTTAGAAATAAAATTATTTTTCGTTTGTCCAACCAAGCTTCGATTCTCCATTTTGTACGTAGAAGCTCCTTGTAAAATAATGCACACACTTTAACCCAAAATATTTTTTGCTAAAATGATTCGGAAATATTTAGAAGTATAACATAAAGCATCGAAAACTTTTACAGCAAGTAATATGATGAAATGTACAATTACACTTTTGTCTTAGACTTGAGAAATGAAATATTTATAGCCATCATAAAATATAAACACTTATACGTCAAAGATTAAGATTTGGGGGGGAGGGTAGTTAGTACGATCCACCGACTTGAAAAGCACATAATTTTTAGTTTATATAAAATATCTGCTGTATTGATCTAAATAAATGAATGCAATTATGTCCTAAGAACTGCTTTTCTCTGATGGAGTTCATATACTGCTTATAAGATTATTAGGATTATTTATATTTTCATTATTTTGATTCATGTTCCCTTTAGATGTTCATTTCATTCTTTTTTATTACATCAATACGTTTATTTCATGCACTTTAATTAAATTTTCAATTGCTTTCATAAACTGGCAAGCTTCCAAGTTCCTAATTTTAGCTTTTATATTAAAATGGTTTTGTTTCAGACATCTACAGAATAATAGATTTCGAAGCATTCCATCACTTTCGTTTGCATCATTGGTAAATCTGGAAAATTTGTAAGTATTTTAATTTGTTTTCACATTATGTTATTTTAAAAGCATCACCCTTTAATCATTTTCGAGCAGTATTTTCATGGATAATCCTTCCAAGTATTAAAAATTTTCTATTGATTTCAGGTATTTAAGCTACAACAACATTGATATTCCCACTGAAGACACATTTGCTTTACTTCCTCGCTTGCAAAAATTATGGCTTGATGGTACTAACCTGATTGAAACTCCAGTCAAATCTTTACTTCCTCTCACCAAACTGGAAGCCTTGTAAATATTTTTATATTTTTTTTAAGTTATAAGAGCAGCATTAATTACTATATAATGAAATCAATTCCTGATATTAAGATTACATTCAAATATAAGCCAAACCAGTTAAAGTGTGGAATTCCAATGTGCATTTTGCCAAATAACGTGTAATTAAATGCTAGGCGACTAGATGCACATTCACACTTGCCATATGATAGTGACATCAGCCGTTTTGTATTATCGTAAACATTCAACGTAGAAAGTAATATAGTTAAAAAGAAGCATATAGTTTGGGTTCAACATTCAACGTAGAAAGTAATATAGTGAAAAAGAAGCAAATAGTTTGGGTTCAACATTCAACGTAGAAAGTAATATAGTGAAAAAAAAAGAATATAGTTTGGGTTTAATAAAGTATGTAACAAAATAAATGTTGTCATTTTCAATAAATCTTAGATATATAAGTGTCACTTTGTCATTCTTTTCACAATATTTTTGAAAATTAATAACGTTTCTGCATTTTCAAACACATGCCCCATCCTTTACACATGAGAGAGAAAGAGAGATGGGACATCTTTCTTGTTAAGTTAATTGGTATATCCACCTAAAATTTCAATTGTTGCTATCAAAATTACATCTTTTAAGTATGTTAATTTATTTCAAGATGTTATTCTGAAAATTTCCCTTTGTTCCAGCGAAAAATAATTTTTTATAATAATTTTTTAATAATATTTTTGTTAAAATTGCTCCATCCCTCCGTGATCTCATCTTTAAAAGGTTTTTAAACAATGTTAGAAAATCAATTCTAAAGATTTTTTTTATTTTTTTTTTTATTTGTTGAATATTACGAGACATATTATAAATTTATTTTCTTGCTGCAAAATTTAAAAAAAAATTCATAAAGCTATTGTCCTTACTGACAGCTTAAGTGATCACAGGAAAGTTATATATTTAAAACATATGAAACGAGTACTAGGAAAGCAAAAGGTTTTAATACAATATCTTCCTAATTTCATTTGAATTGATACTTATATTCCTTCATGAAAGATTTTAACTCTTTTCCTTTATTCGGCACAATTGTAATCCTGAATACAAATTGGGGAAACTGATATTTTCATTTGAAGAAAAATCCGGAGTGGCAATTTGTATTTCCGCTTATATTGAACTGTATATGGAAATACATTTTTCCAAACATTAAATTATCTAATATTAATAACTAGAAAATTACAGACCTTCGATCCGGAAGATCTTTTTGTATTATTTTTTTTCTTTCCTTAAGAAGAAGTTATCCTTAAAACTACTGATTAAAGTTACCGCAACTTTCTTTTACCGGCTTTGATTTTAATGACATCCCTCTCATCTGAACCGAAATAAGCCTGAGATCTCAGATTCGGAAGGAATATATTTAGATCTTTCGTGCGAAAAGAGATTTCGGTTAATGATGTGGATAAATTTAGTCTCCTTAAGTTAATCTACAAAACTCGATATCAGATCAGCTAATGGTCATGTCATTCAATAATTTCAAACAGCCGAAACACGTTTCCATTGTCATTTCATGCATTTTCATTTCCTGACCTCCGTACTTGCATAATTACATCCCTTTATATAGTCACTTTCAGATAATTATTCAGATCAAGAAATTTTATTTTGATTTATTTAATGCTGGATAATATATCTTTAAAATCGTGCCTAGCGTTCTTATAAGTTTAGCGTTTTGATATATTTAGTTACTTTTGAAGCCAACAACTGTTTATTTGTTTTATATAGACGATGTTTTTGGCAATATACAACATTACATATTGCATGTTTTTGCCAATAAACAACATCATTCTTTCTCTCTTACAAAAAAGGGCGTCTAAAACATTTTTTATCAAGTAATTGAAGAATTAAAACGACTGATGAGAATATCTAATATAGCCAAAGCTAATATTCCTGTTTATTAAGGCAATAGTTGATAAATCAGTATTAATTGTCTCTGTTTTCAAGGTGTCGCCTTTAACATTTTTTTGAACATCAAAACATTATTTAAATGTATTTTAAGAAATGGTTTAAATTTAAAAATTAAAAAGGTAATAAGTTTGCAAGAAAAACATTTTCTGTGTATTTTTAATATTCTTCTACTAAAATTTGAAAGATGATTCACGCATGCTTGTGTTTCATACTGTAAACTAATTTTGCATTTTTATTATAATCATTAAAATTGAAGAATGTTACTGTATTGTCTAGATAAATGTATAAATTTACTAAATCTCAAGAAATACAGACAAATTTCTTGGAATACAAATTAAAATTTGGTAGTATTATATTAGAAAAAAAACTTTTTTATGAAAATTATGAAGCATTTCAAACTTAAAATGTATAATCAGAAGACAATGTTTTATTCTTCCTAGTGCACAGTGCTTTTCATCAATTCTTTTTTTTCTAGAGCAAATTGCTATACTATACTATACTATACAATGTCGGAAGCTGTGATACGTTAAATAAACAAAATTCTGAGCTTTTTAAGTTCCCAGAAAGATGCATTTGTATATATTTATTACTAAAATTCAAACTCAGATACGCAAAAGCATTCTACAATATTCAATTCAACATCCAAGATAATTTACTATTATACATTATCCCAATTAATATCGTTGCTTAATTTAGTCAACTCAATTTCACCTGAAACATATTAACTCGACACGCTAATTTAGCTTTGGAATCCATTGCGAATTTATCTGAGGAAAAAAAGAATATGACGTAGTAACATTGGTAATAATGCTATATGTAGTTATAATTACCATGTGACTGTGATTTAATTAACTTTATTAAATGGATTAATTACGCACTTTTGTTGTAGGAAAAAGTTATCGATATTATAAATTGAGAAAATAGGACATTCTTTGGCACAAAATGAGCAAACAGTTTTTCTATTATTTGATATAATTATTAGGTTATGAGTTCTCATAAATTATTACATTAATATTGAAATATAAAATACATTGCTGCTTGGTCTTGTAAATTGTTTATATTCAAGAAAAAATATATTAATGTTTTTGATTTTTTTTTTTTTTTTTCATTTCTTAAATCTTCCGTCTTAACTTATTTTGAAATTCTTCTCGTTTTTAGGAATTTGGCATCAAACAACATTCGGATTATTCCAGATAATTCTTTCCAGAATCTGAAGAAGTTGGCTTTTCTGTAAGTATGGACTTTTTAATAAAATTATAAATTCTGTTGTCATATATTTTTAAAAAAGAAAAAGAAAAAAAAAAGAAAAATAATTATTCATCATTATGTATGAAAATTACCGTTTATTCCGATTTTCGACTGTCATTAATTTTATCTTAAAGTGATGATATATGAAAAAGATGCACAAATAACATTCTAAACTATTTATGTATTTAAAATTTATATACCATTTCAAAATTGGAATTTTCAAATTAAAATTCCAACCTTTCAAACGCTGCTGGCTTAAAAACCCATGTAGATTAATAGTTTGCGGACTAAGTTTAAAGATATTTGTACCATCCATCGAGAAAATTTCAGATATAGTTGATTTAAGCTATTTATAAGCGTTTATGTAATACAGAATATTGAGCTTTGCTCTATAAATAAATATACTGTAACTGTAGTTTAAAACACAATGAATTCATAAGCTTAATGTAAAGTTCTTGAAGAATGATAGGAAACCAATTTTAACCTTCATGTATTTTTGCATTATCGTCAGTTTTCATTTTCGCTCTATAAAAAAATATTCATAGTAATATTGTGATTGTTAAATTTGATCTCTTAATCATGTCTTGTTCTTGAAAAGTTAGATTTAAGGAGAAAATGTGGTAGAAAAAACAGATATCATAAAACATTCTCCTATTTTCATTTGAAATAAGATATATTTCCCTTTCTATTAAAATATTAAATCTATTTTTTTTATAACTACATATGCAACTTTCTTATTTCTTAGATATTTGCAGAACAATCAGATTGAATATGTGGGTCCAAATGCATTTGAAGGACTTGTCTCGTTGAGAGTATTGTAAGTACACAGTTTATGTATATTTATCGTTTTAATCTAAGTCTGCCATATTTTATCTTCTTTTATAGATAGAATAATATCCAAACATTTTTAAATAAAAAAATCTTAATAATTCAAATATTCCATTCTTCTTCACAGAGAAATCAACGGGAATGCCCTTCTTGATGTACCTCCAGCTCTTTCGGCACTGCCTCGTCTACGAGAACTGTAAGTGAGATTCAGTTTTATAAAATTTCAAGTAACGTTTCAAATGCTCTTCTGTTATTCTGTTATTATCCACTGCTTATCATCTGGAGCTAGCTTCTTCCAGCTGTTTCTAAAATATAACTTAAAACTGAAAAATTCATAAAAAATATTTTATAAAAAACAAATTTTTAGGTAATAGTTGATTATAAGAAAGGAGTTAAAATGAATTTACTTTTAGAAAAATAAGAAATCAGGATTTTATTTATCTACTTTTTTTATCAAACTATTACTCTTGATATACTTCCAATATTTCTGATATTGCTCCTTCTATGAGAATTGTTAGAGAGATTGAGTTTTGTAAAATCTCAAGTAACATCTCAAATGCCCTTCTGTTATTACTAAAATTACCTTTCCATTACTTTTCATTGCATGCTAACTTCTTCAGTATGCTCTTAAACTGTAACATAAAAATGTGAAAAATTCATAAAAATAGTTTATAAAATAAATTCTTAGATAATGGTTAATCGGAAGAAAGGTTTCAAATGAAATTTATTCTTAATTGAAATAAGAAATTTGGGATGTAACTTACGAATTTCATTGAAATAAAGAATCGTAATCTTATTAATTTACTTAATTGTCATAATTAACACTCATTCATTAAATGAACCAAATAATGCACTCAATTCAAGTCAATTTTATAACTAACTTATGAACCTAAAATTAGTCTTATCTAAAAAGAAAATTTAATTCATGGATAAAAAGTTTCCTTTTTCTAGCATAACTGTTATGTGAAGCCAACCTAAAATTTATTTATTTAAGACGAGAAACAAATAAAAAAAATTAAAAAAATAGATTCATATTTTGATATATATAAAAAAAGATATTAATTTATGTAAATAACTGCATGCACTACAATCTTGTATATATAATATTGATTTTGGAACCTAACCCAGCTTAAAATAAAACACTCATGTTTCGTTCTTCTCCATTTCCTTTCTGAAACATTTCCAACTTGAATGATTTTAGCCCTTCCTGTTTATATTCCACTTTATCAGACAAACTTTCGCGAAAATACTAAAGAGATTTCCAAATAAAGACTGCATTAATCTTCAGTTCAGACAGGAATAAAAAAAAATTGAGATTGAATTGACTTTAAAACTCTTTTGTATAATTTTATTTAAAAGAAAATATTTTTTTAATTAACATGTTTGATTGATTACCGAAAATAAAAAGCTACAGCCCGGTAATTCTTTTGTAGTAGCATCAAATTAAAAAAACAAAAACAATAGGGCCCGGCCCAAACTCGTCTCAAACGTGTTGTAACCTCCCAGCAGAATATGAATCTCGTGACCTGTCTAGTGATTCAAAACCAAGAAAAGTTGTATAAGAATATTTTCCTAGAAATTTGTGCAAGAATTAATTACATTGCTTAACTCATACTACAGATGTTCTCGTTTTATACATTAAAATTTAATTAAAGCTTCGTAATAAATTTCTTCGTTAATGATCTATCAAACTTAAACTCTCATAAATAAATTAAATCAAGAAAAATAAATATTATTATAAAATTTTTGAAAGCAATATTTCCAGAAAAGCAAAATTTATCCAGAAGATAAGATTTTTTCTGTAATCATCCAAATCATTAGAATCATCAGAAAATCATTGTAATCATCAATGTAAGAAAAGTAAAATATTAATACAGAAGACAAGGTTCTTTCCGTAATCATCCTCTTTCATTCCATCTTTCGATTTGAAAATAAAACTTCTTAAAAGTAGGAAACCGATATACTAAAATTAAACTTTGAATTTAGCAAATGTTCAGAAATAACGCAAACACGCATTTCAGCTATACATTTTGTATGTCTCCCTCAGATTACAAGAGGGAAAAAATTTCCAAAAAATTTATATGCGTTCAGAACATAGATATAAGTATCCATCTAATTTAATTTCGATAAAAAATACAGATAGGAAAACGCCTATCAGGCTTTTTTTGTATAAATGACATTAGATGTGTTAACTAAACCTCGGTACTGAAGTAATTGCGTCCATTTTCCAAAACATGTTAATTTTTCATGGAAAAAGCTGTTTTATAGATGTCGAATAAGTTTTCCTCATTATGTCGAATAAGTTTTTAAATATAATTGTGCAATTATATTGACTCTAATACTTTATCAAAAGTATATTCTCTATTAATGAAAACTTTTCTTCAAAGCATCATAATCGTATGTATTTTTTCTCATATTTTCAGGCTGTTATTTGACAACAAGATTAAATTTCTACCTAAAACTAGCTTCTCTTCTAATCCAGAGCTGACTACTTTAGAGTTGTCTGGAAATCCAATTGAAGCCTTTCACAGAAGTACCTTTTCTGGATTGCCACGCCTCAAAAAACTGTGAGAAAATTCCTGAAAAATAGCTTTTGAATTCTCTTTTATTCCGGACGAAAATGTTACCACTGTGCTTTATTTTTTCCCACAAATGAGATAAATTAATTATTTGTCTTACTTTTTTTTCTATTTTCAGAACATTATCAGATGTTCGATTGCTTGATGAATTTCCGGATATAACGGGCACTTCGGGTCTGGAGCATTTACGCATCGACAGAGCGAATTTGAACATGATACCTGCGGATTTGTGTTCTACAGTTCCTTTGTTACGAAGCTTGTACATAGTGTTCTAAGCTGCATTTTATATATATTCTTCGTTAAAACTGCATATATTTTGGTTATGAAAATTTCATCAATCTTTCCCGATAAAAGATATTCCTGATATTCCTGTATATCCCGATATTCCTGTTTGTTTTCTTAAAAAAAAGGAAATAAACAGGAATAACTAAATCATTTTAAGAGAAGAATGGATAGAAAATGTAACTTGAAAAAAATGTATTGACTTCTGAGTATAGATATACTTCGCTCTAGACATTTCAGATAAAATGAAAGTACCGGCACGTTTAGATGCATGTGAAGAGATAAGTCAATAAAACATGTTCATTCTAAAAAAATTAATATCCGTAAAATCATACTTCCGATGTATAGATAAAACAGTCAAAGTCATAAATCTATGTGTTGAAAATATATGCATGTAAAATATAAAAATATATCAAATAAATTGTGAAAATTAAATATCAACTTATAAAATACATGGAAATGAGAGTTTTTATTTTTTTTTACATCTAACTGTAATATCTTTTTGGCGAGTGTATTTTATTTTAACTTACTAAGAAAATACCAATAACTAAGGGTTAAACGCAGGGAACATTTGTGATAAAAGCAATAAGCAGTAATTCTTCAGAAAATATGAAAGCTATGCCATCGTTTTATTCTGCTTTAAGCAATATCTAAATATCAAAAATATTTTCTTGTTTATTAGCGAAAGGAAATTTTGTACGAGACATTTCATAAAATGGCAAGATTCTAAAAAGCGATTTCTTTTCCAAGTGATTTTCAACTGTTGTGAAGTTATGGTTTCGAAAATATATTCGTTTGCAATACATGTGCTTTTCATATACTCTAAGTGCAGAAGTAGTATTGAAGGTTTTTCCTTCCTTACTCATCAAAAAAAATCCCCATTTAATTTAATTAAAGAGTACATTGCTAATTTCTTTTTATAATCTCGAATATGTGCCTTTTCCCCCCAATTATATGCCTCTCTTCAAGTTCAACTTGATAAATTGCGCGAATTCCTGTTGAAATATTATCGGAAGCTGAAGCTAAGCATGTCATTTTCATGACACTACAAAAACTTCTTTGTGCCTAAAGATTAAAAAAAAAACTGACGCAAATAGTAAATTTAAAAAGTTAGAAAGGAAATGAAACAAAGTTATTTAAGAGATTAATATAGTGCGTTTTCATTCAACGGCCATTCTTGGAAATTTCCGCTTTTAAGTGTACAACATTTACTATTTTAGCATTTGCTATATGTGTGCAATTATTAAGATCCAACGGTCGTACTTGAAATTTCCACTTTAAATATACAACATACAATATTTTACCATTTGTTATATGTGTGTAATTACCAATATATCTGAATAAGAATATAGAGATAATGGATTTAATTTTTATTAATGAGAGTTTGTAATATACTGGATGTATATATATAAAGAAATGAAAAGGTAAATTTTACTTGTAAAGGTAAATATTACAAACTATAAAAAAAATTTAAATCTTGTTCAACTAATTTCAGGATTTTGTGATAACTTTGCATCAAAATATGAGGTCCAGCATTGCTTTGATTTCATAGTAACCTTTTCATGAATTTCTGTTTTAGGATTAATATTTCTTTTATAAAATAGATTCTTTTTCTCTTTCTTACCTATGACTTTGTCATTTCAGGAATTTGAAATCGAATAAACTAACTGAAATTCCGGAATTGAATGGATGCAAGGAACTAAGACTGATGTAAGTCGGATACAAACATATAAATGTGTATTTATTCAAAAATGTAAAATACATTAAGGTCAGTCTTAAATCAAATATTTACCTAAGAAATGTTCATTTTGAATATAATTGCTGGAAAATAATAAAAAGCATATATGCATTTTTAAAAAACTAACACCTAAAAGAGAGCAAAATAGATTTGCCCCATTTTTACTATATAGAAGGTAGGTATATAAAAAGTAATACTGAGCTGATTTAAAAGGACACAACTTTTTTAAAGAAAAATAGATTAAAATAAGAAAGCAAAAGCAATATTGTAGAATTTTTATTTGTAAAATAATAAAGACAGTCAGTTTTATTCATTGTTTCTATAGTATGCTCATTCAGAATAGAAAAATATAATTTTAAGAGCATTTAAGCATAAAGGTAATGTATCCAAAGATGGGCCAGAAATCGAAAGATTTTACTTGGTTAAAAAGATATTGATTGTTTTAAAATAGTAATAAAATACTCAGCGGAAATTGCAGATTTTATAAGACAATTGTATGATTTTAAAAAAATGACTCAGTGTATACTGCTGCTACTTTGTATAAAATTATAATCAGCTCTGCTTTAATTTATAGACATTAACTTTAAAAAATCCTCGCAATTAATCTCGCTATTTAATTTTAGTAAAAATGGCAGATAATTCATATGCTTTTGTTTATACATTCCTAATTCGTGCATGTTTTGTGAAAAAGTATTATTTATTTCTCTAATTTTTGTATTATTTATTTCCCTATTCTATTCTACATTCCTAAATCATGCATGCTTTGTGTTTGTGTATTATTTATTTCTCTATATTTTCAACGAGAAAATAATTTTTGGTGAATAAATGTAAAAATTTATGTACATTTTTTAACTTTCAAATAAATGGTAAATAGCTGCTTCATTATTCTGCTTAATAATTCAATGAGATTAACAATCTCGTAATACTTTTAGCAAATTTTTCTTCTTATTTTAGTGACTTGAGCTATAACAATATTTTGGCTGTCAGAGAGCATGCTTTCACAAATCAAGGTAATTTGATTGATCTTTTCTTAAGTCACAACTCAATCTCAGAGATTACCAAAGATAGTTTTGAAGGCCTCACCAACCTGCAAGTTTTGTAAGTCTTTACTTTTGATACTTTTCTTAAACTTCTATTTCAAAATTCGTATTTCTTTTATGCTGAATGAAAATCTTCATATATTTTATTATTTTAATGTTATTTTAGTCACAAGAAATTTCATTGACAAATAATTTTATAATCATTTCAGAGATTTAGAAAGCAATGAGATAGCAAATATTGATCTGGATGCATTTGAACATTTTAAAGATCTTCGGGACTTGTGAGTATTTTTAATCTGATTGATTGATTTTTAATTGGTTAACTGATTGAATTTTTTAATGATGATATTTCGTTTTAAAAGTTGATATTTTTTCAAAAACAAAGCAAATTGCTTTTAAAACACTCTTTATCATGTTTTTTTTTATTTGCAAGTCTGGATTTGCCAACATAAAGAATTTAAATTAACACCAACTTTTTCATTAAAATTAGTTATTTCACATAACTTTATAATTAAATTAATAATACTGTTTGCAAGACATACGTTATTCAACTCATTAGAAACAACTACTTTTCATGATAATGTATGAAACACGTTGCACAAATGTGTGATATAACTATGAAATATGCTGTTTTTGTCTGAATAAAATCAGTTCAGATCCTCTCGATAGCATAGAACTTGAAAAGTTAAAATAAGTTACATTAATTTCGTAACTACTGAGTTAATTGTTTCCAGTTAAGAATTAAATAGGCAGTAACTCTATTCGTGTCTTACTTGTGCTTTATTATTGTGACGAATGTTAAAGATAATGTGATTATGTATAATTCATCTAAGAAAGTAATGGACAACCTAAAATAAAAGCACAGAAATTTCATAGCAAAATATTACAAGACTTCATTCATTGTAATAATATTTAAAAAATCTTAAATACTGCTTTTCGTCTTTAATTAGTTTTAATAACTTATATTCCACACACGCCTAAAAAATATTAAAGAGAGCTCTCCTAAATATATTTGCTCATTCTTGATTTCAGATGTGTCAAATATTAAAGATTTAGCTCCTAACAATGAAAGAATATAGATTATATAGCTTGTCTCTGACGAGTTGGCGGACGTGATATCAGTCTATTTTGCTGATACCACGTCAGTCACTGATTCATGATGGTGAATCAGTTTTCCAGATTTGGCAGCGTTTCACTCTTTCATAACACACAATTCAAAATATATTATTAATGATATGTCAGAAAGAAATGAACCAAAGACAACACAAATGTATCTTTTACACTCCTTTCATTTCTCCGCGACACACTATACATATCAGATTTTTCTCTCTTTCTGAAAATCCACTTGTCTGTCTGAGATCGAAAATTAGCTGCCAACTTCTCGGAATTTAGTTCGATGAATTGGACAATTTGCACTTTGCAATTTATATTTACCAAAAAAAAAATTTTTTTTTAATTTCTCTAAAGTAATTTAGTAAAAAAAAAATACACTTTTGGTAAAATTTGTGTCACACAAGTTATTTTGTAAAAAATTTACAACAAAAATGAGTTATAGGAACAGAATAAAAGGAAGCTAATTTCGTTTTGTTTAAGTTGTACCATCATGCTTCTCAAATGGCAATTTGAGAGACAAAATCATAGACTCACTTTCTAGTCTTATAATACGAAAGGTAAAAAAACTAGAATTAAAATGCATAAAAGATATGAAATAAGGCATGTTATAGGGATGTTTATTTAGTGCAACATAAGTAGTCACATAATCTATCAAATAAATGATACATTCTAAAGCTTTTTGAAATAATTATTTTTATTTAGTAAAAGCTGCAAAGAAAATTAATTGTTACACTCATTTGCCTCATTGTTACCGATGAGAAAAATCTTTTAAATATCATATCAGACAAAATGACAGGTCATAAAAAGGGTTATATGTTGCATTTTCAGGGGGATAGACATAATAGGGGGGAAAAAGCGAGTTTTTAGCAAAAAAAGTGAAATCTTCCTTCCCCCCCCCCTCTCTTTTGGTATCTGCCAAGGAACTGCCTTATGTACTTGCAACATTAGGCATTTATTCTTTTGTGTCCTCCATTTAAATGTTTATACCCTTTAAGTCATCAATAATAATTATGCTGATGGCAATCCTCAAGCGTTAAATTTATGTGAACATTAGCGAAATAATTGTTTTGCTTTTTCGTAATAATGTTTCATCCTTCCGTAAGAACAAACACCAAATTAGTTTATCTTTTCCATCATTACGAACAACAGATATATTGTAGCAAAATTTATATTAATTTCTTTCTCTCATATGTTTCCTGCTTTCAGTTTAATATATGTTTCAGCTTACAGAAAATTATATTTTACTGTAAATATTATAGATGGTGAAGGACACGCAAGTAAATCGCTTCTGGTATATTTTTTATATCAAATTACCTATTATATGCCAAAACCATTTTAAATGCTCACTTAATTTTAGTAAAAAAAAAAATTCTTATCATATTCTGTAATTAGGGGGTTATTGTTTTTGAGAAAATAGAATATTAACTAAAAAGTTTTTTTCTTGTTTTGATTTAAATGAAGATGAAATAAAATGTTAACAATGCTTAAATAAGAAGAATATTAGAAAAATAATAAATATTGAAAAAAAGTTCATTAAATCTTAGTTTTTTTACAATTATTTTTAAATGATATGAAAGAAATTTCTAGAAATTACTTTTATTTCCCAATTTATTTAAATAGTAATAGATGGTAAAGAAAGTTTCTTCAAAAATTTTTAATTTTTATAGGTATTTGGATTCTCAGTATATGAAAAACTAATTTGGAGGAGTCAGTTTTCATTTAAATTCAACTAGTGAAAAACGCTTGACTTGCTCTTAAAACAATATTAATTTTCAGATATTAATCCGCCTTGATCCTATTGAATTTCAGCTTTTTGTGGCATATATTAAAAACACTGAAGTACTTTATTTCCAATTCCAAAAATACGCCAAAATGTATTTTTTCAAATGATTATTGTTTTATCCATAGAAATCTTGGAGCTAATAAATTCCCAAAGCTTCCAACAAAGGGCCTGCAAAACTTGAGACAGCTGAAAACATTCAACAATAGAGAATTGAAAGAATTTCCACCAGTTTCCACTTTTCCTCGAATAAACACGCTGGCGCTTTCATATGCATATCATTGTTGCGAATTCTTGGCTGCAGCTAACCATAGGACATCGGGACCAAGAGCTTCAACGTCCCTGCAAGAAACTATAGTCTGGTTGTCGAAAGAAGATGTGGATATGTCGTCTTGGAATTCGAACATTACTGATATTTATCCAGATTCTTCGGGTAAGGAAATGAATTGATAATAAAGAAGCTGAGCTTTGCAATCTTCAACTTTACAAATTTCTTTATCCTAACAATTTTTTTATTTATCTATAAATGACTCATAGATATTGATGTTAAAAATACAAGATTTGCACAAAATGTTAGTGTTCTACACAAAACATGCATTAATATAAACACGATTGTTCTTAAGCTCTTAAGAATAAATTATTTAAAAGAAAAAAAATAATCGTTATTTTGTGTAATTGATTATGATTAACCTTTTATTAAAAACCAAACGATGCAATTTTAAATGTTTAAGATGACCATTCATTCGAGATAGTGTTTTTTTTTTAAAATCATTTACATACATATAACATGCATGATTAACTTACTTTTTGTGTGTATGTGAGAGAGATTGAATTTATTCTGCTTTTTTTTTCCCAAGAGAAATATCATTTTCTTTAGATTAAAAGCAGTTTTTTTTATATAAAAATAGCTAGCTTAGAAAACGACTTGTATCTTTCATCCAAATCTTTTAAATCCAATCTGCTTCTACTTTTCAAGTAAAGCATAAGACGATAAAGATTTTCACAATTTTTTTCTCTTTTCTTTACTATTTAACTCTTATCTGAATTCTCTTTTTCCCGTTTGCTTGTTGGAGAAGAGTACTCCTCCCTTTTCACGTTTTTGAATGGTCAGTCGAGATTAATAGCCTCTCTTTAAGACTATCCGTCACTCCACACAAAGATTCTACACAAAGAAATGAGAAGGCATGTCTTTACTTTCTTTCGCGCTATTCTGTAGGAATCGGCCCATTCCCTTTCTACACTAAGTGACAACGAACTAGGACAAGGATAACTAAATGACTTTGGGTATAATTCCGGATTTGAATGACATAATTCAAAGTTTCTCCTCCTGTGGTTTTCTATTTCTTTAATGTTAAGGGCCAATGACATTAAAAAATACTTTAAAAAATTATAGAAATTAAAATTAAGAAAAGGCTTTCTCTTACTAGATAAATAAAATGTTATCTTTAAATATTATATCGATATAAATATAAGTAACAAAGAGAATTTTCATGTGAACTGTTTAAACTTCTATGACTTAATGCCCTAGCTGGAAACGCTGAATGACATAATTCAATGTTTCTCAACCTGTAGATTACGCCTTGAATGTTAAGGGCCAATGACATAAAAAAACAAGATTTTAAAAAATTACAAATAAATTATAGAAATAAAAATAAGAGAAGATGCCTTCTCTTATTAGATAAGTACAATGCTATCTTTAAATATTAGATCAATATGTATCTAAGTAACTCAAAAAGTGTTTTCTTGTGAACTATAAAAATTCTAAAACTCATTATAAGAAGAAGAGAATTTAACAAAAGTGTTTGAAACGAGACAATATTAGCAATTATATTAGTTAAATATTTTCATCTACTAACTTTCAGCTCTGAAATATGACTTTTTAAAGTGGCTAAATTGTGTTTTTTGTGTCTAGAATTTTTGTAATAAGAACAATTTTTCACCTAACGAATGTTAACAAAAAAAAGTAGATAGTAGTATTGAGCTATACAGAGCAAAGTTGGTGAAAAAAGTATTGATGCTGTAGAGCTGTATGTGAAGAAGAAGAAAGGCAGGTTCGGCCGAAGTGTTAAAATTGATATGAAAGATTAGATGAAGATTTGCATTAAGTAGGTATTGTATAAAATTCCTAGTTTAAATGTAGGATAAAGTATGAATTTTAATATACTACACACGTGGACTAGGCATTTTAGCCAAATGAAAATTGAATAAAATCTTTGATGCGTTATCTCGAAATATAAAAATATACACAATACTCTCTAGGAAACATCTGAAAATATGCATATATAAATACAGGATTTAAAAGAAAGCACCACTGAGTATTTTTACTGCAAAAAAATGTTTGCTAAAATTCACTTAAATCTAAAATCGTCAGCCTGTCTGTCATACGATCATGCAGTTGTCGTTTCTTTAATTTTTTAATTAAAATTAAACCACTCAAAGACATAATAATCCGATACAACAATTACATATAATCCCCAAACATTTCAATTATTTTATGCGTTCTTAATTGAATAAGACAGCACATTAACGAAGCGGACGGTGCCATCTAGTTCGATAAAAGTAGCCACACGATTAGAGACTAAATATAACCATTATTTTTCAATCTGTCGATAGCACTTCCTTTATATTTGGACCATGCCATAAAAAAAATACCAGAAAATATTTTGCACTTTGTCTATGAATTAGGCTAGACATCCTACTTCTTGTAGATCCAATTATCACTGATTCAGAAATATTTAAAAGGTTGTTAAAAAAAAAAAAAAACGTTTCTATATTTGTCTACATTTGTTCCTGCTTTGGGCTGTTAGCTCGATGCAGAAGTAAATCCCCAAATCATTGACCACAGTATAGTCTATTTGCTCGGTTTTTTCATCGTTACAAGAAAGCAAAACATCATCTGAATGCTCTTAGAAATTTTCTTATAAACACGTGTTCCGAAACCATTGGTAAGTGCTGTTGCAGCAGCGCCACCTACAACTTCTAGTGTAATGTGTAAGCATCATGATGTGAGCGTCATGTTTTTTATCGTAAGAAGTGTGAGCATAAAAAAACTGAGTTTAAATTTACGGTCCACGAGAATGAGATTGTGAATTTTCCAACTACAGACATCTTGTCCGTGCTACCGGAGAGCGACCTTAAAGCAACTATAGATAATTTTAATTTGAGAATTTTCGATTTCGTTTTGGTTAGTGCTATGTTGCGTTTTAAACCGATAGCATTGGAATCATTGTGAGATGATATTGGATTACTAACGAGTATTGAGGTAGGTGCATGAGATTTGTGGCCATTCATTCCCATAAGATAATTTGAGCTTGTGGTCATTCACACCCATAAAATAATTTGTGTTATTATTATTATTATTATTATTATTGAGTTAAGAGTTTCGTTTTCAAAATGTCTAAAAACGCACGAAAAACTGATTTGCAGCTTGCTGTTACAGAGTTAGGAGTGGTAGTAACTGATAAAATGACGATCGTAGATCTAATTAATATTATAAAGAATACTGAGAAGTTCAGAGATGAACCTGAATTTGTTTCGACTCTCATAGAAGGGATCATTGAGGATCGGAAAAAAGAAGTAGAGACATTCGAGAAAAATAAACAATTAGAATTACAATTAGAACAAATTAAATTTTAGAGAGCAAAAGCTGAAATAGAATTGTCGCACAGGCGAACAGTTAAAAACACCAGCGATGACGATTCAGAAAATAAAATTGAGCAATGTGATTCTCTGGATTCGCTAATAAAAAGTATTCAAACTTGAACGATTAGAGTTCCGAGTCGTCCAGAAGGGTGGACTTAGCGTTTTTGGAAAGAGCCTTTACAACGAAAAAGGTGCTCGATAAGTATAAAGCAGTGGTTCTTAACCTTTTTAAGCCGCTACCCAAATTTGAGAAATATGTTCATGTCGCGACCCAAAAAAAGTCAAAATTTTTTCATTGCTTTATTTTAGATCGTATTTTTAAAAAATCTTCAATCCTACGATGATGATTTTTTTTAACTTACAAATTTTTTATTTATTTTTTTAATAATAAAGATAAACAAAAGTACTTTTCGATCCAAGGAAAATTTAATTAATAATCAAGTGTTTTTAATAATTTTTATTTACCAAATTAAAATATATTTATAACTTTTTGAAAATAATTGACATTTTAACTTATTCCTAAAAAAAAGAAATATCAATGCATATGTTAAGTCTTTTAAATTTTAAATGCAAGTCATACAGTTTTAATGAGAACCTTCTGCTTGAATACATTTTCAAAGATCTTCAAACCTCGGTTGAATGCTTGTCAAGGAGCACCTTATATCTATTTCAGGATTTAACTTGTTCCAGTAATTGTTTTTGATTACACACAGAGCCGAAAAACCAGCCTCACACATATATGTTGTTGCAAAGGGCAATAATACTTTTAGGGCTTCTTTAACAATTATTGGCTTTTCGGTTTTTAATTTTAACCAGAAAGCACTTTGTATTTCTATTAATTGTTCTTGAAATTGATTAATATTAACAAATTCCTCATGCAAATCACTTACATCAAAATTAAATGGCATTCAAATATTTGGAGCGCTTCTCTTGTACGCCCTCGCCAGCTTTGTTCCATTTAGTTCTCACCGTTATTATCATCACACGTACTTTTTTTGCTCTCGCTTTTTAATCAGCTGATATTTTTTGATCTTGTTAATCACATTCATTTTCGATTGTTGATATTTATTCAAGTCGTCATTTCTAAAATGTCTGAAATTTGGTGTATTACTAACTTTTTTGGTTTGACTCAGCGTGACCCAAGAAATATGCTTCGCGACCCAATTTTGGGTCGCGACCCATAGGTTAAGAACCGCTGGTATAAAGCATAAATTCTTTTGAATTTATTAGGTGAGAAAGCTTCTAATGTAATTTCGTACATAAGTGATAATGAGTTGAGTGATTATGATAAAGTAAAGAAAATTGTATTGAGAGAGTTCGAACCAACCCCTCAGTCGTGCTTAGAGCAATTCAGAAAAACTACTAGGCAAGCAAATGAAACTCATGTGCAGTTTGCATCACGTTTGAAAACTAATTTTGATTATTATCTAAAATTGAGAGAAGTGTCTGATTTTGAGAAACTTAAACAATTAATTGTATCAGACAAATTGTTTCAAACGCTTGGTAAAAAAACCTCGTCCCGTGTAAGCGTTAGGCAATCAGATAGTTGGTTTCATCCCATAACTTTAGGAGAAGAAGCAGACCTTTATTTCGTATCGCGTGGAAATTCTTTAACGGAAAACACTAATAAAAAATCTTCTAATTCTAGATATGTGTCGAGGATATTTCTTGCTGATAGCAAAAATGTAAAGTGTATATTGTGTTCTGAAAATAATCACCCCTTATACAAATGTAAAAATTATATGGCGTTGCCTGTTTCTGAAAGAGTAGATTTAAGAAAAATAGCTATTGCTTTAATTGCCTTGGCAAACATTTAGTGAAAAATTATAAATCCCATTTTTCATGTTCTTTATGTAAACGAGAAGGAAAAATGAAGCGTCATCATTTTTCTTTACATTTTCCAAGAAGTTCTGAGTCATTGCGTAATGAATGTGAAACCAATGCGAGTGGGCAGAAATTTCCTTCCCTCCTTCAAGAATCTGCAGTTCCTTCCCCCCATCGAAAGTCTGAGCTTTCACCAAATGCTCCGATGCTTCAACCAGTTATCACTTATCAAAACAATAATTCGGTACTCTCTACGAGAGTAATAAATCAATCAAAAACTGTTTTGCTGAGTACTGTGAATTGCTTGCTAAGAGATGATAGAGGAAATACTTATCCGGTGTGCGCGATTTTAGATCAAGGAGCAATGAATAATTATATGACTTCAGACTGTGCGAATAGTCTTAATTTAAAAAGAAAGAAAACTAATTTAACAGTTTGTGGTATTGGAGATACATGCACAAAAATTAAATATGTTGTTAATGCTGCGATTTCTAACTTTGAGGGAAGCTTTGTAAAAGAGTTGGATTTTTTTATTGTATCTAAAATTACGGATTTCATGCCGCCAAAAATGTTAAAGATTAATATGCCACAGTTAAAATATATAAAACTCACAGATGAGAACTTTAATGTGCCAGGTCATGTAGATTTGCTTTTAAGTCCTGAAATTTTTTATGAATTGTTGCGGCCAGGTCAGATTTGTCCGTCTAATAATAATCTAATTTTACAAAATACTGTTTTTGGGTACGTAGCTAGTGGAAGTATTCCGGTTGAAACTCAGAGAAGGGTGCATTGCGGCTTCATTAAGAAAAATGCTACTTTAAATGAAACTGTACAGAAATTCTGGGAATTAGAAAATGTGCAGATTGAGGTACCCAAAAATGAAGAAGCAATAATTTGCGAAGAGCTCTTTAAGAAAAACGTTAAAAGAGATAGTACGGGAAGGTACGTTGTAAAAATGCCGTTAAAAGATGACCCAATGTGTTTAGGGAAATCTAGAGATATTGCCCTTAAAAAATTAAATTCAATGTGGAATCGGTTTTTAAAGGAACCTGAGTATTTAGAATTATATAAGGAATTTTTACGCGAGTACGAAAATTTGGGTCACATGACAGAGATTTCGGAGTGTGAGGAAGAAAAAGGCACACATTATATACCACATTTAGGAGTCTGGAGTCCTGATAAAAGTACCACAAAGATTATTGAGGTTTTCAATGCCTACTCACAAACAACATTAGGGAATTCTCTTAACTCCTTACAGTACAACGGTGGGGTTATTCAGGAAGACTTGTTTAATATAATAACAAGATTTCGTAATCATATTTATGCATTCGTGGCTGACATTAAACAGATGTATAGGATGATTTTAATTGATCCGAGCCAAACAAAACTTATGAGAATTCTTTGGAAAGAGGGAGTGAATGAACCAGTTAAAACCTATGAGCTCAAAACTGTTACTTTTGGAACAATAAGTGCACCTTATTTCGCAACAAGAGTTCTACTTCAGTTCTCGTTTTCATCTAGAGATGAGCGCGAGAACTATCCATTAGCTTTCCCAGTGTTAGAGAGAGACTTTTATATGGATGACGTGTTAACCGGTTCTGATAATTTAGTTACCTCCAAAGAAATTCAAAGGCAGTTAATTGATATTTTGGAAAAGTCTGGCATGCAACTGCATAAATGGCATAGTAATTGTGATGAGTTAGTGTCAAGTAGAGAAGAAATCTATAATTTTACATACTCCGAGGAAACCCAAGATTCAGGTATTTCTTGGAGTACCAAAAAGCCTTTACTTTAAAGTCGATTTCAAGGCATCTCAAGGGAAAGACTGTCGAATGACAAAACGTTGCGTTTTATCCACTATAGCAAGACTTTTCGATCCTCTTGGATTACTAGGACCTGTAGTGACAAAGGCAAAAATATTTTTACAACAATTATAGTCTTTGAAGCTGGACTGGCATGAGGTACTGCCTGAGAAACTAACTAAAGAGTGGTCAAAGTTCGTCGAATCATTACAGAGTGTTAGTAGCATTGAATTTCAAAGATGTATACTTACTGAGGGAGCTCACATGATAGAAATCCATGGGTTTGCTGACGCATCAGAAGACGCTTATGTTGCAGTTATCTACTGTAATTGTATTAAAGATGGTCACGCATCAATCAAATTGATTGCCAATAAGTCGAGAGTGTCTCCATTAAAAAGAGTTACCATCCCAAGATTGGAGCTTTGTGCTTCAGTGCTTCTAGCCAAGTTAGTGAAAAAGGTGATACATGCTCTCAAATTACCAATGGCCTTTCTAGTTATATGTCATCTGAGGGAATCAATTGGAACTTTCTGCCACCGAGTGCGCGTAATTTTGGCGGCCTCTGGGAAAGCGGAGTAAAAGCTTTTAAATATAATTTCAAAAGAGTTTTAGGCAATACAGATTGAGCTATGAAGAATTCCTAATAATCGCTACACAGATAGAGGGAATTCTAAATTCAAGACCACTTGTGCCTCTGTTATCCGATTCTGATGTTTATGATGTGTTAACCCCTGCCCATTTCTTAATTGGCAGACCATTAAATGCTGTTATAGAGCCAAATTTAACTGAGGTTAAAGACAACCGTTTGTCGAATTGGAAAAAACTGACAAAAATAATACACATTTTTTGGAAAAAATGGCATATACAGTATTTAAATAATTTGCAACAGAGGTCCAAGTGGATGGTAGAAAAAGATAATGTGAAAGTCAATGAGTTAGTGCTTCTTAAGGATGTAAACCTACAGCCGCAAAAATCGGCATTGGGAAGAATAATTGAGCTTTATTTTGGTGAAGACAAACGGGTCAGAGTAATTAAAGTGAAAACTCAAACTGGAGTTTACAAACGACCCATTTCACAAGTCTATATTTTACCTAATAATGTGTCATCTAGTGTTCTTCTAGTAGTTATCTTATATTAGTGTTTCTTTGTGAGTTATTTAAGGTTATTGTATTGTGTTAATTTTCTATTTACATTTGAAGTAACTATATGATTTATTGGTTGAATGCAAACATTGCTACGTGTGACAAAATGTTCCGCAACCAATGGCAAGCGCTGTTGCAGCAGCGCCACCTACAACTTCTAGTGTAACGTGTGAGCAGCATGATGTGAGAGTCATGTTTTTTATCTTAAGAAGTGTGAGCATAAAATAAACTGAATTTAAATTTACAGTCCACGAGAATGAGTTTGTGAATAATTTTCCAACTACAAACAACACCGTTAATTGATACACATCGGGAATGACACAGTCGTTAATTATTTTACATTTTGTTCTTTTGTCCTGTTTTCGTCGCTTGAAATCATCCCCGTAATTAAAGATCTTGAATACTCCAGGGCTATAAAGAAAAATGGGGCCTCGTCTTAATTATTTTTTCCATTCCTAGTCGCCCATTCTAAATTATGGTTTTAATTAAACGTATTCACCTCATTACTACTTGTAAAATTACACGCTGACATATCAAATGGAAAAGTACTTTATTTCTGTGACCGGATACACTCTACAAGATGCATCTATGCATTAAACTAATTTCATGCCCAGCTTATTGCATTCAACAAGCATAGTCTTTAATTCAGTAAACTGTAAATTTTGAAAACTCAATCAACTTCAAATGTTCATATTCTTTTATGTTGATGTTTACCAATATATTTCAGGAAATTTTTCAAGAAAATTTGAAGAGTTTGCAAACAAGCTGTGGAAAGCCTTTGGAAGAGATTACACCATTCCAGATAATCTAGCCCAGTATGCAGAAGAATATTTTGAAGATTATAAAGCGTTGGAAAATCCATTAGCGAGGTTTGCGCTCCAGTGTCTGCCTGAACCAGGTTAAAAATTCTCATTTTTATTACTGGTCTTTTTTACTTTGTTTTTTGCAAGTAACGCAACCACACACTTTGACTAATGATGATGAATCTTTGTTTTAAGTCCACTATTTCTTTCTTTTATAATCTGATCTTATCTGATAACCCAACTTCTGCTTCTATTCCGTATCTAAACAGAATTCTGTAGGTTAAAATCATTCATTTATTACCTATATCTAATTTTATATATCTATTCTTTTTATATTATATAATAATATTAATGATAAAAATATATCTGCTCTCTTCTTGTAATTTATCTTATTCCAAACTTTTACTCTTGGCTTTTTTCACTTCTTTAAATGGGCGAAATGGCATTTCTTGTATATATCAAATTCCTCCAAACCTAACAGATTTATACTGGCAATGCATACTTTTAACCTGCTTCCCTTGTTAAATGCGATACATTTCCTTTAACTGTTTCCTCTGAACTGGTCTATGAATCACTTGAACTAGCACATATATTCCTAAATTTTGGAAGTCTTCACAGACAAAGATGTGATACGATTTTTTTTTAAAGTACATATATTAGTAGTGCGATTATTACTTTTTTTAAATAATTGTAATATTTTTTAAATAATTAATGTATGAAATACCGTAAGAATTTCTAATTGTTAATGGAGTAATACTACTTTCTATGAGAACAGACATGGACCAAAATCTGGTAACATACAAATGAGTCTGCCAATTTTCGTGATAAACGGAACTGTTGTGCATGATACTTTTCCATTTACAATCATGGTTGCACTTCTAACTACAAGAATATTAATCGTTATAATGGAATAAATTTTTTCTAAAAGTAAATTTACTGAGAATTCTTTCTCTTTAATTTTTTTGTTCTGTTACGTTTTAGGTCCCTTCATGCCGTGTGAAGATCTTTTTGGGTGGTGGAGCCTTCGATGCGGTGTTTGGGTTGTATTTCTGCTGGCTTTGCTTGGGAATGGAATAGTTGTCATAGTTTTAATCATTGGCAGAAGCAAAATGGATGTTCCTCGGTTTCTTGTTTGCAATTTAGCAGGTGCAGATTTCTTTATGGGTATTTATCTTGGAATGCTGGCTGTGGTGGATGCATCTACTTTAGGGGAATTTAAAGTATGAACATCTTTATATTTACATAATTTTGAGTTGTTTTCTTTTTTTATATATATTTGCAGTTGAGCTCATAATGTAATACCATATTCATAAATATTGTTCATATGACTTTTTATGCATAAAAACATTACATTTCTACATTTTTTTAATCCATAGATTTGTGCAATTGAGTACATATGTAGTAAGTGAAATAAATAATTTATATGATTATCTGTTACTCACTAAATATTAAACCTAATTTCAATTTTTGTACAGTTTACTCAGATTTTATTATTATGATTAAAAATTTTAAGATCAATACTGAAACTAAAGCATCAACAAGTTAAAAGTTAAATACTCATTTCTTATTTTTAATCAGTGGGTAAATAAAAACCCGATCATTTATCTTTAAAAGATAAATCTCCTCATATTTTTATAATTTTTCTTTCCCACCACACGCATGAAAGAACACTTCAAAAAGCATTTCCTAACTTAGAAAAAATATATAGATTGTAAAAAATATTCAGTTTCGTATTTTAATAGATGATTTTTTTGGATTTTTATTTTTTTTTATTTAATAGTAATCTGATTGTTTTCAGTAAATTGAATAAATCCTTCTCCTCCTTTGCAAGCAAAATTAACTCTATATTTATGAGTTAAATATTGCAAACTGCTTTTCAGCCATTTATTCTTTTTTGGTCTTCAGTACATGGCTTCTCTGCATTTTATCTATATAATAATAAAGTATTTATTATAAATTGTATAGATTTTTTCATGTAGAGATATGATATTTACTATAAACATCATTACATGATATCCAAAAGAATCCGTGAATTAGTTTGAGAGGAACTCTGTAACAACTTTTATCATTTCTTCCATTTAAATTTATCTCAGAGCAATAAGAAATCAAAACAGAAAGGAGTATGCAGAAATTATTCCATGCAAACATTTTTTGGGGTTTCGATATTTTATTGAACTTATAATAAAGCTAACATTTTTTCCCAATTAAGCGGTAAAAATTTTTATTTAATATCAAAACTAAATTCAACCCCCGCCCCCTCCGGCTGTTGAATCTTGGTCAACAATATTTTTACTTGCCTTAAAACAAGTATTCATATATATGCAGTAAATCAAATTTAACCAATTTTTCTGCACAATGATAAAATATTTATGAATTAAATAATCACATAATAACAGTCATGATAAATTTCTATTTGGTTTCCGTTATCACAAAATTCACAGAAGCAAATTTAAATAGGAATCTAAATATATTTATTCTGTCAAAAGCTTTAGATTTAAATTACAAATTATCTTATGGATTTATTGCCCCATGCACATTATATATATTTGGAGCTCATAATACATAGATTAACTCATTCGCATCCATGTTTGCATGAAATATAAGAAATTTTTAAGGAATATAAATAATTTCTTTTATATAACTCTTTTATATTTATATTCTTAATATAATTCCTTTTAGATTTATAATTTCTTTTTATAAAATTAAACATTTAGAATATATGAGACTTTCAAAATAATCAGCTCTAAATATTACGTTTAAAAAGTCGGTAACAAAAATAATGTTGCTACAATGGCAGACAAAACTGCATAAAAACATTTCATTCGTCATTTTGGAGTGTAAAAACATTTCAAATAAAAACTTTTTTTCTGATAATGGCCTGATTTCAGATGCAATATCCTCTTTCAGCAGGACATACGATAATGAAGCCATCCGCAATCAAATCCCTTGATTGAGTTAAATTTTTTTTCTTTGCTTTTAACAATGATTTTGCTGGTTGTTTAAATTAAATACTTTTGCGCTTCGCAAATTTAAAATGTCTGTCTTATTATACTTAATTTTAAAACTGGTCAAGAACTTGCACTTTAAAAACACGCCATTTGATAAATGGATAATAATTTGATAGTTGTAATACACATGTAATGTTACACGCATGTAAACAATAAAATGTCATGGCATTACTGCTAAGCACTAATATTCAGGTACCACTATCTTTGTGTAGAGGCTTGTTTCCAAGCAAAGGATAACTGGGGATGGCACTTCAAAAACAGTTAAAGACTGATTTTACCTTTTATCTTTAAAATAAATTCTTTTAAGAAATTTAATACTCTACGCATAAGTTAAAAATGAGCCTTTACTGATAAAAACCACAGATTTGACATATTTACTTCGAGTTGCTAAACTAACGATGTGCAAAGTAAATTAAGTTCTTACATGAATTCCAGATACATGTTAACGTTTTTAAAAATAATTAAGTGAGAAAAATGAAAGTTTTTCTTAATGATTTAGTAATATATTTTCTTTTCTTTATTCAAATCAAAACTATTCAATTACTATTAATAATCTATTATCTACATTTATATTAATCCGAGGTCGAATTACCAACTAATTAAATATAAAAAAAATTGTAGAATCGCAATCATCCAGGAACTTTTATTCTTCAAGCAATTGATGGTGCATATTTTCTTGAAATAGACCTACCTAAATAACAATAAATATCTATTATTTTATTATAAATCTTCTTAAATATCCAAAAGGACATTTTAAAAAGAAGCAGAATAGAAACATAGCTTGAATGTTTCTTTCTTTCGTATAAAAGTAGAATCTGTTGGAAAAAATTTCAGAATCAAAACATATGCAATTCGTGCAATTTGAAAGTGATTACAAGTATCAAATTTATATTCACATCTTTTAAAAGATCAACAAATCTACTTGTGAAGTAAACATTTTCAACTGTTTTTCCAAATTCATGCTCAGTATTCGAAATTAGGCGTTATTCTTATCCTATGTCTAATAAAATTCTTAATTAAAAATATTTCCATTTTACTTTCACAGGTTTCAGCTATTAAGTGGCAGACATCTGCTGGTTGTCAAGTTGCTGGATTCTTTGGAGTCTTAAGCAGTGAACTGTCTGTCTTCACACTTTCTGTTATCACACTGGAAAGAAATTATGCCATAACCCATGCTATGCATTTAAACAAAAGGCTTTCTCTACGTCATGCTGGTTATATCATGCTTATAGGCTGGACTTTTGCGTGTGCCATGGCTGCTTTACCTTTGATCGGTGTAAGTGATTACAAGAAGTTTGCCATTTGTCTTCCCTTCGAAACAGAAGATGTCTGGTCACTTTCTTATGTGGTATTCCTCATTCTTATCAATGGTGTGGCATTTTTGATACTCATGGGCTGCTACTTAAAAATGTATTGCGCAATCAGAGGATCTCAGGCATGGAATTCCAACGACTCAAGAATCGCTAGAAGAATGGCACTGCTAGTCTTTACAGATTTTTTATGCTGGGCTCCAATCGCTTTCTTTTCCCTTACGGCTGTTTGTGGTTTACAGCTCATATCACTAGAGGTAAGCATTTTTCTGTTTACAGTTATCAGGTAAAATCTTCCATAGAAACGTAGATCAATAAATGTGTTTTCTAGTAAATGGCATTAATCTTTAATATATTTTTTAGACAAAAACTCAAAAATGGCTTTATTGGGTTGAGAAATAATTCATGCGTTTTTATTATTTCAAATCTAAAAATGCAAGTAGAAATCAAACTCATTTCAAGGAGAATTTCATGCTCTACAACATAATTGTTCTGTTTTTTTAAATTTTATTCGTTTATGTGCATTTTCAAATTATGAAAATGGAATGACAAGTGGACAAAACTGAGCATTTTCAACATCATTTTAATTTTCATTTAAATCCCACAGAATCTATGCAGGAAATTTCTACTTTGTCTAAATAAGGAGAAATATCTCAAAGTATTGTCCACCGGCGAATTTTGCAATTCATAAAAGGAAAAGAAAAAACGAAGAACGATTGAACCCTTTTCTCCGTTAAACGATAAAACGAATTTTAAGAAATAAATTGAAGAAGTTGCCATTATTACTTGACCCAGGAGATTTTTGATGATAGAAAAAGATTTTAGATTTTTTCCCCTAGAAAATTCTACAAAAATTATCTCATTCAAAAACTGACGTGAAAGTTTTTGAGTCAAGCATGCTTCTACTGCTTTAATTAATAAATCAAGAATATCGGTTAGTTGTATTTAGAAAGAAATGATTGCATGTTAAATAAAATGTGAAAGCGCTTCACAGGAAAGGAACTTATACCTCTATAAAATTGATGTTCTTTATGTAACCAAAATAATTTCAGAAAGAAGCGACTTGTTGATACAATATAAATCTTAATAAAGATTTTTTGATTAGTTTTTATGTCATAGTAAAATAGTCTTAATAATAATAATTCTAATTAAAAGTTACCTTTGAAATTTAAAAACTTTATTTATTGCGATAGAGTTTTTGCTTTGTAGACGAATGCAATTTTCAGCTTTATAAATAAAAATAAATTACTTGAAACTGAATCAATTGAAATACATTTAACTATTATTCATAGCTGAATGTTAAATTTTACATAAATTTATGATGCAATATATAGTATAATAAATGATGATTTTAAGTATTAAGCATACAAAATTTTTTTGCTTTACTAATATAATTCCTGATTGAAGAGCTTTTGAAGCATATCATATTATTTAATAATTATTTGACGATACTTATTAATTAAATTTTGATATTTATTAATTATTTTTATATTATTATCACTGAAAAAAATGTACCATATTTTACAAAATATTATTTTCAGGGAAGGATTTGTTGTCAGGTGAAAGCTTGCAATGACTTAAAGTTCATTCAAATCTTCTGAACGTGAAATCTACCACTCCCTGTCAAATGACTATTTTCATTCATAGTAAAATTAGGCATTCATGTAATTTTGATATGCTCAGTGTTTGGAGTTTAATATTTTTTCAATGTATCTAAGTTTAAATGGATTTGTTTTTTGACATAGATAGCATCAGACAGTCACTATATGTGAATCTTAAAGTAGTTAAGTGATACCGATTATCTAGTATCTAATATTAACCACTGGTAAAATATACTCTCTTCGAGTCATCCTAATAGTCTCAACATAGATAACTCTCATGATTTAATTTTTATTAATGCTCACAACTGAAAAGGTATTAAAGAAATATTTTTTTGAATTTCCATGGAAAGATATTTGCGACTTTTACGTTCTGCTGGCATAGTTACAAATAAATTGGCCGAGTAGTAAACATATTAAACGTGTATAATTAAGTATATTAAATTAATAAGATAAGTTTGAAGCATATTTTTTGTTAAAAATATGATGTTAAGAAAACTTTGAGATCTCTTCGTAAGATAAGTATGGCATAGAACAAGAAAATTAAATTGCGCATTTTTTTAATATTCTTTGGGTAAATAGCAACCAGGATAAGTGTTCTATTCTCTCCCTTCCACGCTCATCTTATCACATTTGTCTTTAAAAAAAATTGAAATAAATGCTCTAGTATTTTGTCTTCGTGGCCTCCTCTAAAATTTGAGCATGGACATTCTCAATTCCTTTGAACCACATTCACTATTTCACTGTAGCATGTTTTAACTCGAGCAGTGATGTTGTACATCAAAAAGTAAAGCACATAAAGTATTTAATGAAGTAGTCTTTGGGTCTTTTTATCATTATTAACAGCAGGATTAATATTTTGCAACATTTGAGGCATCCACCTTATCAATATAAAAAAGATAAACAGACCAGGAAAGTAAATAATACTCAAGTGGAATGCAGTATATATATTATTTTGTTATCAGTTTAACTAATACGGAAAAAGTATTTTTAAAAATCAAAGAAAAAGCAAAAATCAAATACATTTAAATGCAATTCGTATTAATCAAAGATTTGCTTATTTTTTAATAAACTATCTTTTAAAGATGACTGTAATTTAAAGGCATGTCGATACAGAAAATAAGAGGCACATATTCGGATTTAATGTTACCAAAAATAAATGAGGAGTGATTTTATATCAAACAGCAACTCTCATATTCCTAACCATGGGTGTGATTATTTAAAATACATTGAAAAGGTGGAACAATAAACTCATCATTCACAGTCCAGAAAATGTCCGCATAGTTCTGGCCTAATCGCTCTCCACAAAGAATAGGAAATTTATTTCAGTTCGGATAAAAAAGCAAATATGATGGAATGTGATTAATTTGTACTATTTAGATAGGTGACAAAATAACATGTTACTCTCGGAACTTTATGTTCAGAAAAGTTATGGATGAATATTAATGATATAACAGCAATCTTATTTGTAATAAACGTGATATTTATGCAAAATCGAATATTATTTGGAGTCAAGAATTTTCATCTTTAAGGCTACTACTCTGGCAAAAACAGCATAGCAAATTTTATGAATCGTATGTACCATTTTTATTTGTACATTAGTAATTTCCTCATAAAATGAAAAACCAAAGACAGAAAAGCTTGTAACTAATAGAAAGGGAATGACTGATATTAAATAGTAATAATTTCCACTACAGCAAATAAAATGAGTATCACATTTTTGTAGAATTATCTTCTATGAATGCCCCTAATTTATCACATCCCTAATTTATATTTTACGAGGGTCAGAATTTAATCTCCAGGATTGACTGTATTATTAATGCATTTTTAAGTATATTTTTTTTTCAACAAATTTTCGTGTTATTGTTCCATTATATTATTATCGATGCATCTTTTTGGAAATCGGTTGAATTAATGAAAATATAATAATAGGTATCATTCTATACAAAAAAGTTTTCTCCATTAAATAAATTTTAACATTCAATCAAAATCAATTAATTTTGTTGGATATACCTTTTGGGATTCTATCAAATTGACGAGAAAAAAATAATTGGTACCCTTCTACTTGCATTTCATGAACCAATGTAAATATATCTAACATCAAATGAAATTTATCGTATTTCCACTGAATATATTTACGAAAATAAATGGCATTAAAAAGAAAACCGTACCAACAAATTTAGGACTAAACAATATTAACTTTGAGAACGAATCCATTAATCAATACTCAGTTGATAGTCTTTATTGTCTTTAACATCCAAGCACTTTTCAAGTGGCACTCCCTTTAACATCCAGACTTTCTCAACGTGTCTCTGAAAGACATGGACTCTTCCTAGCTGAGGGGCAGTTACCCCCCGCACTCTGAAGTAATAAAACTGTCGACGCTCTACCTTGAATAATTGCCTTGCGGTTTTCGACAACGAGATTCATTTTCCATCAGCTTAAAAGTTTTATTCTAATGTATTTATATTTTTTAGTGTGAAGTGTTTCGCTCATCATCTTTGTGGGGTATATTTTTTTACAAAAAATTTGAAATTTATTCTATAATTAAATTTTTTTTGTAAGTTTCATGTTAGGCTTCCAAACCATTTAAATAAAAACTGGCTTTACTAGCAATTTCAAAAACATCTTTATGTTCCATTTAATTCTCAATAGGCTTTTACACTTTTTTTATTGCCAAAATTAAATAATATGTCATATATTACCATGTAAAAAATTTCTACATAGTAATGTAAAACATACATTATACATATATCAATGCAATTAGTACATTTTTTTACATAGTATAGATGTCAATGCTTTCCAGTGATAAACAAGATAATGTTTTAAATCTTCATTTAATACCGAAATAAAAACAATCGTTGGATAAAAAAAATGTTATTGCTCTTTTTGAAAGATGTTTCGAAAATAATATGTTCTTTCAACACTCAGCTAAGATTTCTTTTTATTGTCTTTAGCATTTTTTTAGTATAAACGATTATCTTTATTGAATTTTTAAAAATAAAATATCACTTTGCATTTTCGATAGTGATACTAAGAGAAAAGTTTTAGAACTTTAATTAAATTTTTAAAGAAGTTTTCACATTTTTTTTTCCAAAACCTTACGGATTCTTGCTTTTACATTAAATAATCGAAAAAGAATGTAGGGTAAATATAAATTCCAAAAATATCTTTATTTTGCCACTCATTTTTACTAATCTTTTAAAATATAACTATTAAATTTTTTTTCTAACCAAGGGAATATATTACGTCAAACGTTATATATCTCATCTATCGAATTGTTTCGATAGATGAGATAACATATTTTTAAAACTTCATTTAATAATGAAATAAAATTCGGGGGAAAAATTACTCAGCGAAATATATTTCGAAAATACATTCCTTCAGTTTTCTGCCTGAACATTTTACTAAAACATTACATTCTTCATAAACTAAATATGAAGATTTAACACATTTACAATTACATTAATCATAAATATTACATTTTTAGTATGAACTATCATGTTGAATTTTTCAAGCTGAATTTCTGATTTTAAAATGTTATGTGAAGTTTTCTATAGTATTGTTAAGACAAGATAAATTTTTGAACGAAAGCTTCATATTAAATTTCCACAAATTTCCACACGAGGGAATCATTTGCAAATTTTTGATAATATGTACATTATATAGCATTTTTTGACTCCTCATCTCTATCTCTCTCGTTCATCTGACACTCGTTAGTTTCATCTCCTGCTTCTTTGCTTAGAATAAACGAGAGATCAGCTAAAGTATCATTTTTTGGCCAACCATCATCTTCGTTGATAGATCACTGTCACTTTCATCAGAATCAAGTAAAATTGCTTTAATTTCTTCTTCAGTGTGTTCACGATTTCTTTTACTCATAATGAAGAAATAATAAGCGTTTCAACAGAAAAATTACTCTGATAATCCAAACACCCGATTCACAGTACATAAAATAAAGATTCAGAAATTCACAACTGAAGAAAAATTTTCAGAATGGCATTCTAAAAAGGAACTCAGTATTTATATAACTTATCTCATTCTTTGAAGAGGGCGATACATCCAATCTTTTTTTTTTGTTTGTTTTTTAATTCTATTTTAAAAGCGGTAGTTTGTACACGGCCTTAGAATTTCCGACAGTCCTTTGATGAAAGAATAAGATGCTTGGAGTGTAAAACGACTTCCTTCCATAGTAACAACTGTCGCTACCCATTTTCTGAGAAAACTGCGATGTGAATAGGCCGCATTGACAATGCAATGGTTTGTCTTTATATCATTACAATAGTCTTACTACTGAAAAGGGCTTCTGATGTTTGTCCGAAAAATAAACAACGTGTCAGTATCCTTATATATCATTCATCGTTACCAGAGAACTTCAGTGGAAAATTTCTTTTATAAATGGCCATAAAATCTTTCCAATTTTGAGCTAACAACACGTGAAAACAGAAACTAAAACCCTTTCAAAATACAAAATGTACGCCAACAACCCATTTAGTGAATTCCTCCTCAACCCCTACCGCCCTAAGGCACAGGGGAAACTACTGTGAAAAAGCCGCGATTGTCAAAGATAACGAGGACCTCCTGGAGTGTTCTGTAGAGTAGCCTCTTTTAATACCCATCACCCCTAAAACGGCTTACAGCCGCCCCAAACCGCCCCACGTGGATGTTATAGGGTAAATTCTCAAACCGCCCCAAACCGCCCCGCTGGAATCGAGAGGGTTTTAATGAAATCCTTCTTGCTAATCTTGCTTAAAACTTATCGCCATTTGACGCGCTAGCGCTGTTATTCTTTAGGGAAAGAGAATTTTTGCTGAACGGTCTTTCCTCCTTTATCTTACATATATAGCAATGCGAGTCAATACGTTGAAGAATTACAAAATAAACTGAAGTATCTGAAAGTCTATAAATCTCTTACAATTTTTGTTCTTATTTAAAATTAGAATATTTAAAGAACAAACAATTTTTAAAGATATCACGAAACATTTTATTCAAATTAACAAAATTGACCTCTCCCGAAATAAAGAAACATTTTAACTTTTGGTTGAATATTCATATTTCAATTTCAGATCTAGTTTCTTTTACAATATTTTACTGCCGTAAAGGCATTAATTAATTATCAATATTTTTTCATGTTATGACTGCAGTTAGATAAAAGCAACATATTTCTAATTTTTTTTATTTAACTTTTAGTTATTATATGATTTTTAAATTCAATGTATTGTATTTGACCCACAAATAAATCTTGATGCATGTATAATAAATTAATATTTTAAGCAAGTTAATTGACAATATAATTAATTAAATAACATTAATTACGAACGGCTGCAATCTAAAAAATTCAAAGTGTTTTCAAGAAACTCTGTTTGCATAAATTAATATACTACTACGCACATTCAAATTCATGGTTATTGTCCCAAAATGCATTCTTCTTTTTCTTTAGGATTCAAAGTACTTTTAATTGAAAAATATCGTTGGTAATTTTGAAGTAAATTAGTTAATGCATTTGTTGGTACATATCCTGTTACAATGAAAGCACAAACAAACTTTCTGCTTTTCAGTTTATGAAATCTCCCATTTCTTTCTAAATTAACGTACATTTTATTTTAATTTATTTAGAGAAATTATAGTTTATATCTAAACTTCCATTTTCACCTAATTCACAATAAAAAAGTCTTAAAATCCATTAGTTTTCTTAATTTCATTTTCCCTCTATAAAAATGTGAATGAATTGTTTATATTTATTTGTCAAGCTGTTTATATTGAATGCTTCTTTTCACAGGAAGCAAAAGTCTTTGCAATTTTCGTTTTGCCTCTGAATAGTTGTGCCAATCCTTTCCTTTATGCCATCTTCACCAAGCAATTTAAGAAGGATTGCATTCATATATGCAAACGAATTGAGGAATCTCGAGTAACACGAGGTATCGGAAGAGGCAGACACAGTTCGAATTTTTCTAACCGGCAGACACCTGTGACCACTAATTCGGCCGCTGCAGTTGCTACGCCAGGAAGCGACAGTGAACAACCGCCAAGATGTCGCAACTTTTCGACAGACGTCTGTCGTTGCAGTAATAAAACTTCATGGAAATCAAAGGATATAACTCGTGAAGGATGGAAAGAATGGGCCTTGAAATATTGTTTGTGCAGAAGGCAACAAAAGGATAGAAACGACTGCGATGGTTACACTTATGCAATAGCACAAATTCAGAGGAATATGGAAAAACGAAATAAGCACACGACTAGTATTTCCAGTGAAAACTTTTCTTCACGCTCGGACAGCTGGAGACAAGGTAATAATTTATTTTTGGAACAAATAATAATTTTTATGTGGATTGTTACATGAAAACATTACTTTTCATTATGATTTGTTTGCTGTAAAGTACGAGCAAAGG